>NC_053028.1:20849954-20924338 GCF_003073215.2 Triticum urartu
TCCTATGACTATGAGATTATGCAACTCCCGATTACTGGAGGAATACTTTGTGTGCTACCAAACGTCACAACGTAACTGGGTGATTATAAAGGTGCTCTACAGGTGTCTCCGATGGTACTTGTTGAGTTGGCATAGATCGAGATTAGGATTTGTCACTCCTATTGTCGGAGAGGTATCTCTGGGCCCTCTCGGTAATGCACATCACTATAAGCCTTGCAAGCAATGCAACTAATGAGTTAGTTGCGGGATGATGCATTACAAAACAAGTAAAGAGACTTGCCGGTAACGAGATTGACACTACTAGGCAAAACCTTATACACAGAATCTTTGCAGCAGTGAGGTTTAAAAACAAACGCTACTGCTAATTAGCAGTAGCGGGCTCTAGAAAACCGCACTACTAATAGCCCAGTAGCAGTAGCGCTCTAGGTGAAATGAGCGCTACTACTACAATTGCCACGGTGTTGCCCTTAGGTTAGATATAGTAGTAGCGCCTTTCTCCTGGACGCACTACAGCTAAAGTACTTAGTAGCGGCGTTTTTCTTTAAAACTCGCTGCTGCTAAGTATCATCCCCTCTTGCAACTAATTAAGTTTAGTCCCATACTGCTAAGCGAACAAGGTGTTTACCACCTTAAATATGTTACTTCTCAAACTATCTCGAACACTTGGTCTTCATCGAACTGTATGTGTAGGATTTGTGGCTGCAATATGAATCTTCACCTGTGCCTATACAGGTACGGTGAGGATTCATGTTGACTATTTAGATTCTACACAAAAAGATCAATGATGACCAATTTATATTTTTGATGTTTTTAGATGCTTAGCCTTAGTAGTAGCATTTTTTCAGGACAAAGCGCTACTGATATTGGGCTTAGCAGTAGTGCGCTCCCTGTACCCACGCTACTGCTACAGCAAAACAAAACATGCAGCCCGCCCCCCCACATGCTCATCTCTCTCAGTCATCCCCCTCCGCCCGACGCCGGCAGCTGCGGTTAGGGTTTCTCCTCCGCCACTGCGCGCCGCCGCCACCACCACCGAAGCTAATGCTCCCCCCTCTCGCCGCCCCTCTGCTAGCTGCTCCTCCACCCTCTCGCCGCCCACTCTATCGCTGCCCGCGAGCTCTGGCCGGGCGCCTTTGGCCGACTGCCCTTGATCCCCTCGCCGGCCGCTGTCGTCGCGCCCTCTCATAAGAAAGTCACCGACCTTCCCCTCGTCAGCACCCCCGACCGAGGTCACCAAGCCATCCCCCCTCCTCGTCAACACCCCCTGAGGGTTGCCCGACCTAGATGCAGCGAGGGCTTATGAATTTCATATGGATAACTAGATGCTTTTGTTTTTCTGTAATAAGTTATTTTTGCAAAATGTAGGTGCCAATTTAGTTGAAATGCTTTGGTAGGTGGTACAAGTATTTAGTTTGCAAGTGCTAAGTTAATCCCAATTAAATTTGCCACTTGTTTTTTAATCAGTTATCTTAGGCAATAGGGGCCAAATTAGATGAAATGTGTCTTGGTAGGTGGTACCTTGATTTGGTAGATAACTTATTACAGATCTTAGGATTATACCTTTGGTAGGGGACAAATAGTTTTTTTGGCGATAGGTGCCCCTGAAATTGCTTCTCACGGAAGAATCTCTTCATCTAGAGATATTCTAGAAGGTGTTAGTAAGCTAATTGAAAACTTGTTGTCTGTGAGTCTTGTTGGCTGATTTGGCATTGGCCTGCTAGCTGTTGGTTCTATTATAGAAGGTGTTAGTAAGTTAATTGAGAGCTTGTTGTTTACTTTTTGGGATTGGGTTCCACTATGAAAATATAATTGAAGAAGAACCAAAAATATCACATGCTACTGTTTTTATTTCCTGTGAAGTGGATCATTAATCCATTGCTCATATTGCTTTAGGAAAATGGCGCCACCACCACCACCACCATGTCGTCTGTGCAAGTCAAGGTGCGCCAACAGCCTTGGAACTGACAAGCTGTTCGGCATCTACTTCAAGCCGAGTTTCCGTCATGCGGCGGTAAGAAATTAGATGAAATGTAACAACTATTTTATTTTTAGTATTGGCATTACTGCATTGTGTCATTTTGCTTTTTTTACACAGATCATCCCATGCAATGTGAGGTTGAAATTCAACAAGCTGACAGGAGACATGCTACCTCTTGAGCACTGCGTTGGTTTCCCCGAAGAGGAAGGGATGATGCAGCAAAGTAGCGTAAGTATTTCCCTCAGTTTTTGAGAACCAAGGTATCAATCCAGTAGGAGGCTACGCGCGAGTCCCTCGTACCTGCACAAAACAAATAAATCCTCGCAACCAACGCGATAAGGGGTTGTCAATCCATACACGGCCACTTACGAGAGTGAGATCTGATAGATATGATAAGATAATATTTTTGGTATTTTTATGATAAAGATGCAAAGTAAAATAAAAGCAAAGTAAAAGCAAAAGGACATAACTAAGTATTGGTAGATTAATATGATGAAGATAGACCCGGGGGCCATAGGTTTCACTAGTGTCTTCTCTCGAGAGCATAAGTATTCTACGGTGGGTGAACAAATTACTGTTGAGCAATTGACAGAATTGAGCATAGTTATGAGAATATCTAGGTATCATCATGTATATAGGCATCACGTCCGAGACAAGTAGACCGACTCCTGCCTGTATCTACTACTATTACTCCACTCATCGACCGCTATCCAGCATGCATCTAGAGTATTAAGTTAATGAAAACAAAGTAACTCCTTAAGCAAGATGACATGATGTAGAGGGATAAACTCATGCAATATGATGAAAACCCCATCTTGTTATCCTCGATGGCAACAATAGAATATGTGCCTTGCTGCCCCTACTATCACTGGAAAAGGACACCGCAAGATTGAACCCAAAGCTAAGCACTTCTCCCATTGCAAGAAAGATCAATCTAGTAGGCCAAACCAAACTGATAATTCAAAGAGACTTGCAAAGATAACCAAGCATACATAAAAGAATTCAGAGAAGATTCAAATATTGTTCATAGATAGACTTGATCATAAACCCACAATTCATCGGTCTCAACAAACACACCGCAAAAAGAAGATTACATCAAATAGATCTCCACAAGAGAGGGGGAGAACATTGTATTGAGATCCAAAAAGAGAGAAGAAGACATCTAGCTACTAACTATGGACCCGTAGGTCTTAGGTAAACTACTCACACTTCATCGGAGTGGATATGGTGTTGATGTAGAAGCCCTCTGTGATCGATGCCCCCTCTGGCGGAGCTCCGAAACAGGCCCCAAGATGGGATCTCGTGGATACAGAATGTTGTGGCGGTGGAATTAGGGTTTTGGCTCCGTATCTGATCATTTGGGGGTACGTAGGTATATATAGGAGGAAGGAGTACGTCGGTGGAGCAACAGGGGGCCCAAGAGGGTGGAGGGCGCAACTGGGGGGGGGGGGGGGGGGGGGGGGGGGGGGGGGGGGGGGGGGGGGGGGGGGGGGGGGGGGGGGGGGGGGGGGGGGGGTAGGCGCGTCCCCCTACCTCGTGGCCTCCTCTTTTGTGTCTTGGCGTAGGTTCCAAGTCTCCTGTGTCTTGTTCATTGAGAAAATCACGTTCCTGAAGGTTTCATTCCGTTTGGACTCCGTTTGATATTCCTTTTCTTCGAAACCCTGAAATAGGCAAAAAACAGCAATTCTGGGCTAGGCCTCTGGTTAATAGGTTAGTCCCAAAAATAATATAAAAGTGCATAATAAAGCCAATAATGTCCAAAACAATAGATAATATAGCATGGAGCAATAAAAAATTATAGATACGTTGGAGACGTATCAAGACACTATGACATTTGAGGCTCCTGGGGGGCGTACACTATGGAGGTCAAGAAAGGACGCAATATGATGGAAGGAGATGGATAGTCCCGTTTCCTCGCCCGCATGCGTCTTACTGGTGGTGAGTTGATCAGCTTCTCCTTCAGAGCAGAAAGACCCAAGCTGGCTGTCATTTATCTCAACCTGGTGGAAGATGATGAAGATGACGAAGATAATGAAGATGACAAAGATGATGAAGATAATGAGGACCCACTCGATGAAGATGATGAGAACCCACTTCATGAAGCCATCATAGCTGAAAGAATGAGGCTGAGCGAGGAGGAGGTGTGCAACCTATGGGACATAATTCCGCCACGTGATGACTTTGTCGGGGTGCCATTCGTGACCCGCCTGACAAGTACCATGGTCGATCGGCATGAAATGGTGTGTTATACTGACTGTAGTAATTTGATGATATATATATATATATATGCTTTATTGTTATACTTACAAATGCAAATTATCCGATGATATGCTTAGTGAATCCGATGATATGCTTAGTGTAGAGTCCAATGATATGCTTTGTGGAATCTAGTCGATGATATGCTTTAGTGTAGAGTCTGATCACATGCTTATTAGTGTAGAATCCAAGGAACTATTAGTGGTGTAGATAATCCATATATACTTATTAGTAGAATTCATGCCTAATTAGTACAAATGTGTAGTACTGTGTCTTTTGATAGTGTAGAAATCTATAATTAATAGAAATATATTTGCAAGAGTATGTGCGAGGTTATTTATTAATTGATATGTTTTTCTTATTCATAAATTGGCAAAGAACCTATCTGTGAGTTGTGGTATCGAGCCTGATGAAGAAGGCTCAGCTGGACTACGCCTTAACGCAAGGGGCTCTCTCACCACCTGTACTTACCGCATGGACACAGACGGCGCACACACTTAAACTCGGTTGGGTGGAATAGATTCCTCGTTGGCAAGAATCTTCGTGTTGGACAAGCCATCCTAAGTACTATCAGGAACACCCACCACCTAGGCTTGAGGATGATGATCGTCGTCGATATCATCTAGCTAGAACTACATATGTGTGTGTGGCTATATCATCTAGAACTACATTTGATGATGGTCGCCGATATCATCTAGAACTACATATGATGATCGTCGTCGATATCATCTAGAACTATATATGGTGATCGTCATCGATATCACCTTTGTACTGCTTGAGGATGCATATGATGATCGTTATCGAGTAATTTGGAACGGAGGTAGTACTACCTAGTACCTATATGGTTTATGAAATTGATATCTATAGTAGTACCTAGTATCTGGAAATTACAGTTTATTGAAACTGAAACTGGGTAGGAAGCAGGGAAAAATGATGAAGCACATAGCAGTAGCGCGGGGCTAGGAAAGCGCTACAACTAAGTAATAATAGCATGTTCTGGAAAAGCGCTGCTAATATAGTCAATAGTAGTAGCGCGGGTGCAAGCCGCGCTATTACTAACAGTTAGATGTAGCGCCTTATTGGTAGCGCGGCTGCTCGCGCTGCTGATAGCCTCAAAACCCACGCTACTAGTAGGTTTTCCCTAGTAGTGTGAGCTAGGTATTAAGATACCGACGATCGAATCTCGGGAAAGTAATTTACCGATGACAAAGGGAACAACGTATATTGTTATGCGGTTTGACCGATAAACATCTTCGTAGAATATGTAGGAACCAATATGAGCATCCAGGTTTTGCTATTGGTTATTGACCGAAGACATGTCTCGGTCATGTCTACATAGTTCTCGAACCCGTACGGTCCACACACTTAAAGTTCTGTGACGATCGGTATTATGATTTTTGTGTTTTGATGTACCGAAGGTAGTTCGGAGTCCTGGATATGATCACGGACATGATGAGGTGTCTCGAAATGGTCGAGACGTAAAGATCGATATATTGGACGACTATGTTCGGAAACCGAAAGTGTTTTGGGAGGTTTCAGGCATATATCGAAGTACCTGGGGCTTACCGGAACTCCGGGGAGTATATTGGGCCTAATGGGCCCTAGTGGGAGAAGAGGAGGGGCGGCCAAGGGCAGCCGCGCGCCCCCTCCCCCTCTATTCCGAATTGGACAAGGAGGGGGGCGGCGCCCCCCTTTCCTTCTCTTCCTCTCCCCCTTCCTTCCCTTCTCTTACTCCTACTAGGAAAGGAGGAGTCCTACTCCCGGTTGGATTAGGACTCCCCCCTTGGCGCGTCCTCCTCCTTGGCCGGCCGCCTCCCCCCTAGCTCCTTTATATATGGGGCAGGGGGGCACCCCATGGATACAACAATTGATCATTGATCTCCTAGCCGTGTGCGGTGCCCCCTCCACCATAATCCACCACGGTCATATCGTAGCAGTGCTTAGGCGAAGCCCTGCGTCGGTAGTATCATCATCACCGTCACCACACCGTCGTGCTGACGAAGCTCTTCCCGGAATCTCTACTGGGTCGTGAGCTCGCGGGACGTCACCGAGCTGAACGTGTGCTAAACGCGGATGTGCCGTACATTCGGTGCTGAGGATCGGTCGATCGTGAAGACGTACGACTACATCAACCGCGTTGTTATAACGCTTCCGCTTACGGTCTACAAGGCTACGTTGACAACACTCCCCCCTCTCGTTGCTATGCATCACCATGATCTTGCGTGTGCATAGGATTTTTTTTGAAATTACTACGTTCCCCAACAGTGGCATCCGAGTCAGGTTTATGCGTAGATGTTATATGCATGAGTAGAACACAAGTGAGTTGTGGGCGATACAAGTCATACTGCTTACCAGTATGTCATACTTTGGTTTGGCGGTATTGTTGGATGAAGCGGGCCGGACTGACATTACGCGTACGCTTATGCAAGACTGGTTCTACCGACGTGCTTTGGACACAGGTGGCTGTCGGGTGTCAGTTTCTCCAACTTTAGTTGAACCGAGTGTGGCTACGCCCGGTCCTTGTGAAGGTTAAAACAACACTAACTTGACAAAATATCATTGTGGTTTTGATGCGTAGGTAAGAACGGTTCTTGCTCAGCCCGTAGCAGCCACGTAAAACTTGCAACAACAAAGTAGAGGACATCTAACTTGTTTTTGCATGGCATGTTGTGATGTGATATGGTCAAGACATGATGCTATGTTTATTGTTTGAGATGATCATGTTTTGTAACGGAGTTATCGGCAACTGGCAGGAGCCATATGGTTGTCGCTTTATTGTATGCAATGCAATCGCCCTGTAATTGCTTTACTTTATCACTAAGCGGCAGCGATAGTCGTAGAAGCAATAGTTGGCGATACGACAACGATGCTATGATGGAGATCAAGGTGTTGCGCCGGTGACAATGGTGATCATGACGGTGCTTTGGAGATGGAGATCAAAGGCACAAGATGATGATGGCCATATCATATCACTTATATTGATTGCATGTGATGTTTATCCTTTATGCATCTTATTTTGCTTTGTTTGACAGTAGCATTATAAGATGATCTCTCACTAAATTTCAAGGTAAAAGTGTTCTCCCTGAGTATGCACCGTTGCCAAAGTTCGTCGTGCCGAGACACCACGTGATTATCGGGTGTGATAAGCTCAACGTTCATCTACAACGGGTGTAAGACACTTTTGCACATGCAGAATACTCGGGTTAAAGTTGACGAGCCTAGCATATGCAGATATGGCCTCGGACCACTGAGACCGAAAGGTCAAGCGTGAATCATATAGTAGATATGATCAACATAGAGATGTTCACCATTGAAAACTACTCCATCTCACGTGATGATCAGTTATGGTTTAGTTGATATGGATCACGTGATCACTTAGATGATTAGAGGGATGTCTATCTAAGTGGGAGTTCTTACGTAATATGATTAATTGAACTTTAATTTATCACTTAGTCCTAATAGTATTTGCATGTCTATGTTGTAGATCAATAGCTTGCGATTTAGCTCCCTGTTTCTTTTTGATATGTTCCTAGAGAAAAATAAGTTGAAAGATGTTAGTAGCAATGATGCGGACTAGCTCCGTGATGGGTTATCCTCATTGCTGCACAAAAGTATTATGTTCTTGATGCACCGCTAGGTGACGGACCTATTGCAGGAGTAGATACAGACGTTATGAACGTTTGACAAATCTCGGTATGATGACTACTTGATAGTTTAGTGCACCATGCTTTACGGCTTAGAAACGGGACGTCAAAAATGTTTTGAACGCCATGGAACATATAAGATGTTCTAAGAGTTGAAATTGGTATTTCAGACTCATACCCGAGTCCAGAGGTATGAGACCTCTGACAAGTTCCTTGCCTACAAGATGGAGGAGAATAGCTCAACCAGTGAGCATGTTCTCGGATTGTCTGAGTACTACAATCACTTGAATCAAGTGGGAGTTAATCTTCCATATAAGACAGTGATTGACAGAGTTCTCTAGTCACTATCACCAAGTCACTAGAACTTCATGAAGAACTATAATATGCAAGGGATAACAGAAACGATTCCGAAGCTCTTCCTGATGCTGAAATCGAAGAAGGTAGAAATCAACAAAAGTATCAAGTGTTGATGGTTCACAAGACCACTAGTTTCAAGTAAAAGGGCAAGGGAAAGAAAGGGAACTTCACGAATAATGGCAAGCAAGTTGCCACTCCCATGAAGGAGCCAAAAGCTAGACCCAAGCCTAAAAACTGAGTGCTTCTACTGCAAAGGAAATGGTCACTTGAAGTGGAACTTCCCTAGATACTTGGTGGATAAGAAGGATGGCAAAGTCACCAAAGGTATATTTGATATACATGTTATTGATGTGTACTTTAATAGTGTTTATAGAAAACCCCTCGGTATTTGATACTGGTTCAGCTGCTAAAAGTAGTAACTCGAAACGGGAGTTGCAAAATAAACAAAGACTAGTTGAGGGCGAGGTGACGATGTGTGTTGGAAGTAATTCCAAGGTTGATAAGATCACCATCGCACACTCCCTTTACCTTCGGGGTTAGTGTTGAACCTAAAATAAATGTTATTTGGTGTTTGCGTTGAGCATAATATGATTGGATCATGTTTATTGCAATACGGTTATTCATTTAAGTCAAAGAATAATTGTTATTCTGTTTATATGAATAAAACCTTCTGTGGTCATACACCCAATGTGAATGGTTTATTGAATCTCGATCGTAGTGATACACATATTTATAATATTGAAGCCAAAAGATGCAAAGTTAATAATGATAGTGCAACTTATTTGTGGCACTGCCGTTTAGGTCATATTGGTGTAAAGCGCATGAAGAAACTCCATGCTGATGGGCTTTTGGAATCACTTGATTATGAATCACTTGATGCTTGCGAACCATGCCTCATGGGCAAGATGACTAAGACTCCGTTCTCCAGAACAATGGAGTGAGCAACTAACTTATTGGAAATAATACATACTGATGTATGGGGTCCGATGAGTGTTGAGGCTCGCGGCAGGTACCATTATTTTCTGACATTCACAGATGATTTGAGCAGATATGGGTATATCTACATGATGAAACATATGTCTGAAACATTTGAAAAGTTCAAAGAATTTCAGAGTGAAGTGGAAATCATTGTAACAAGAAAATAAAGTTTCTGCGATCTGATCATGGAGGAGAATATTTGAGTTACGAGTTTGGTCTTCATTTGAAACAATGCGGAGTAGTTTTGCAACTCACGCCACCTGGAGCACCACAGCGTAATGGTGTGTCCGAACGTCATAACCGTACTTTATTGGATATAGTGCAATCTATGATGTCTCTTGCTGATTTACCGCTATCTTTTTGGGGTTATGCATTAGAGACAGCTGCACGTTAAATAGGGCACCATCTAAATCCGTTGAGATGACACCGTATGAACTATGGTTTGGCAAGAAACCAAAGCTGTCATTTTTTAAAGTTTGGGGTTGCGATGCTTATGTGAAAAAGTTTCAAACTGATAAGCTCAAACCCAAATCAGAGTAGTGCGTCTTCATAGGATACCCAAAAGAAACTGTTGGGTACACCTTCTATCACAGATCCGAAGCCAAGATATTTTGTTGCTAAGAATGGATGCTTTCTAGAGAAGGAGTTTCTCTCGAAAGAAGTGAGTGGGAGGAAAGTAAAACTTGATAAGGTAATTGTACCTTCTCCCGAATTGGAAAGTAGTTTATCACAGAAATCAGTTCCAGTGATTCCTACACCAATTAGTGAGGAAGCTAATGATGATGATCATGAAACTTCAGATCAAGTTACTACCGAACCTCGTAGGTCAACCAGAGTACAGTCCGCACTAGAGTAGTACGGTAATCCTATTCTAGAAGTCATGTTACTAGACCATGACGAACCAACAAACTATGAGGAAGCGATGATGAGCCCAGATTCCACGAAATGGATTGAGGCCATGAAATCTGAGATGGGATCCATGTATGAGAACAAAGTATGGACTTTGATTGACTTGCCCGATGATCCGTGAGTCATTAAGAATAAATGGATCTTCAAGAGGAAGATGAACGCTAATAGTAGTGTTACTATCTACAAAGCTTGAATTGTCGCAAAAATGTTTTCGACAAGTTCAAGGTGTTGACTACGATGAGATTTTCTCATTCGTATTGATGCTTAAAAGTCTATCCGAATCATGTTAGCGATTGCTGCATTTTATGAAATCTGGCAAATGGATGTCAAAACTGCATTCCTTAATGGATTTCTTAAAGAAGAGTTGTGTATGATGCAACCATAAGGTTTTGTCGATCCTAAAGGTGCTAACAAAGTGAGAAAGCTACAGCGATCCATCTATGGACTGGTGCAAGCATCTCAGAGTTGGAATATATGCTTTGATAAAGTGATCAAAGCATATGGTTTTATACAGACTTGCAGCAAAGTCTGTATTTACAAGAAAGTGAGTGGGAGCACTACAACATTTCTTATAAGTATATGTGAATGACATATTGTTGATCGGAAATAATGTAGAATTTTCTGGAAAGCATAATGGAGTGTTTGAAATGAGTTTCTCAAAGAAAGACCTCGATGAAGCTACTTACATATTGAGCATCAAAATCTATAGAGATAGATCAAGACGCTTGATATATTTTCAATGAGGACATACCTTGACAAAATTTTGAAGTAGTTCAAAATGGAAAAGTCAAAGAAGGAGTTCTTGCCTGTGTTGCAAAGTGTGAAGTAGAGTAAAGACTCAAAACTAGACCTCTGCAGAAGATAGAAAGAGAATGAAAAGTCATTCCCTATGCCTCAGTCATAGGTTCTATAAAGTATGCTATGTTGTGTACCAAACCTACTGTTTACCTCACCATAAGTTAGGCAAGAGGGTACAATAGTGATCCAGGAGTGGATCACTGGACAGCGGTCAAAATATCCTTAGTGGAATAAGGAAATGTTTCTCGGTTATGGAGGTGACAAAGAGTTCATCGTAAAGAGTTCCGTTGATGCAAGCTTTGACACCGATCTGGAAGACTATATGTCTTGATCTAGACACATATCCAAAATGGGAGCAATTAGCTAGAGTAGCTCCGTGCAAAGCATTGTACACATAGAAAATTTGCAAAATACATACGGCTCTGAATGTGGCACACCCGTTGACTAAATTTATCTCACAAGCAAAACATGATCACTCTTGGGGTGTTAATCACATAGCGATGTGAACACTAGGAAAGGAGGAGTCCTACTCCCGGTTGGAGTAGGACTACCCTCTTGGCGCGCCCTCCTCCTTGGCTGGCCGCCTCCCCCCTAGCTCCTTTATATACGGGGGCAGGGGGGCTCGATGTCTACTACACAACTTCTTCTTGTAGACTTTGTTGGGCCTCCAAGTGCAGAGGTTTGTAGGACAGTAGCAAATTTCCCTCAAGTGGATGACCTAAGGTTTATCAATCCGTAGGAGGCGTAGGATGAAGATGGTCTCTCTCAAGCAACCCTGCAACCAAATAACAAAGAGTCTCTTGTGTCCCCAACACACCCAATACAATGTAAATTGTAAGGTGCACTAGTTTGGCGAAGAGATGGTGATACAAGTGGTATATGGATAGTAGATAAAGGTATTTGTAATCTGAAATTATAAAAACAGCAAGGTAACTAATGATAAAAGTGAGCGTAAACGGTATTGCAATGCTGCTAGGAAACAAGGCCTAGGGTTCATACTTTCACTAGTGCAAGTCCTCTCAACAATAATAACATAATTGGATCATATAACTATCCCTCAACATGCAACAAAGAGTCACTCCAAAGTCACTAATAGCGGAGAACGAACGAAGAGATTATGGTAGGGTACGAAACCACCTCAAAGTTATTCTTTCCAATCAATCCGTTGGGCTATTCTTATAAGTGTCACAAACAGCCCTAGGGTTTGTACTAGAATAACACCTTAAGACACAAATCAACCAAAACCCTAATGTCACCTAGATACTCCAATAACACCTCAAGTATCTGTGGGTATGATTATACGATATGCATCACACAATCTCAGATTCATCTATTCAATCAACACAAAGGACCTCAAAGAGTACCCCAAAGTTCTACCGGAGAATCACGACGAAAACGTGTGCCAACCCCTATGCATAGGTTCATGGGCGGAACCCACGAGTTGATCACCAAAACATACATCAAGTGCATCACGTGGTATCCCATTGTCACCACAGATACGCACGGCAAGACATACATCAAGTGTTCTCAAATATTTAAAGACTCAATCCGATAAGATAACTTCAAAGGGGAAACCCGATTCATTACAAGAGAGAAGAGGGGGAGGAGAAACATAAGATCCAACTATAATAGCAAAGCTCGCAATACATCAAGATCGTACCACCTCAAGAACACGAGAGAGAGAGAGAGATCAAACACATAGCTACTGGTACATAACCTCAGCCCGAGGGAGAACTACTCCCTCCTCGTCATGGAGAGTAGTAGGATGATGAAGATGGCCATCGGAGAGGGATTCCCCCTCCGGCAGGGTGCCGGAACAGGTCTAGATTGGTTTTCGGTGGCTATGGAGGCTTCTGGCGGCGGAACTCCTGGTCTATTGTCTATTCTGGAAGTTTTAGGATACGTAGGTATATATGGGTGCAGGAAGTACATCGGTAGAGCTTCGGGGGGCCCACGAGGCAGGGGGCGTGCCCTAGGGGCGCCCCCACCCTCGTGAGCACCTCCCTTGGCTCCTGACATGGGGTCCAAGTCCATCTGGTAGCTTTCCTTCCAAAAATAACTTCTCCAGTTGATTTCGTTCCGTTTCGACTCCGTTTGATATTCCTTTTCTTCAAAACACTGAAATAGGCAAAAAAACGACAATTCTGGCCTGGGCCTCCGGTTAATAGGTTAGTCCCAAAAATAATATAAAAGTGGATAATAAAGCCCAATATTGCCCAAAACAGTAGATAACATAGCATGGAGCAATCAAAAATTATAGATACATTGGAGACGTATCAAGCATCCCCAAGCTTAATTCCTGCTCGTCCTCGAGTAGGTAAATGATAAAAACGGAATTTTTGATGCGGAGTGCTACTTGGCATAATTTCAATGTAATTCTTCTTTATTGTGGTATGAATATTCAGATCCGAAGGATTCAAGACAAAAGTTCATATTGACATAAAAATGATAATACATCAAGCATACTAACTAAGCAATTATGTCTTCTCAAAATAACATGGCCAAAGAAAGTTGCTCCATTTTCGTCACACAAGAATGCTCTCATCGTGCACAACCCCGATGACAAGCCAAGCAATTGTTTCATACTTTAGTAATCTCAAACCTATAAACTTTCACGCAATATATGAGTGTGAGCCATGGATATAGCACTATGGGTGGAATAGAATATGATGATGGGGGTTATGTGGAGAAGACAAAAAAGGAGAAAGTCTCACATCAACGAGGCTAATCAATGGGCTAGGGAGATGCCCATCGATTGATGTTAATGCAAGGAGTAGGGATTGCCAGGCAATGGATGCACTAGAGCTATAAATGTATGAAAGCTCAACAAAAGAAACTAAGTGGGTGTGCATCCAACTTGCTTGCTCACGAAGACCTAGGGCACTTGAGGAGGCCCATTGTTGGAATATACAAGACAAGTTCTATAATGAAAAATTCCCACTAGTATATGAAAGTGACAAAACAAGAGACTCTCTATCATGAAGATTACGGTGCTACTTTGAAGCACAAGTGTGCCAAAGGATAGTAGCATTGTCCCTTCTCTCTTTTTCTCTCATTTTTTATATATTTTTTATTTTTTTGGGCCTTTTCCTTTTTGATGGCCTTTCTCTTTTTTTTATTCATCACTTGGGACAATGCTCTAAAAAATGTTGATCATCACACTTCTATTTATTTACAACTCAATGATTACAACTCGATACTAGAACAAAGTATGACTCTATATGAATGCCTCCGGCGGTGTACCAGGATGAATCAAGAGTGACATGTTTGAAAGAATTATGAACGGTGGCTTTGCCACAAATACTATGTCAACTACATGATCATGCTAAGCAATATGACAACGATGAATGTGTCATGATAAGAGGAATGGTGGAAAGTTGCATGGCAATATATCTCGGAATGGCTATGGAAATGCCATAATAGGTAGGTATGGTGGCTGTTTCGAGGAAGATATAAGGAGGTTTATGTGTGACAGAGTGTATCGTATCACGGGGTTTGGATGCACCGGCGAAGTTTGCACCAACTCTCAATGTGAGAAAGGGTAAAGCACGGTACCGAAGAGGCTAGCAATGATGGAAGGGTAAGAGTGCGTATAATCCATGGACTCGACATTAGTCATAAAGAACTCACATACTTATTGCAAAAATCTGCAAGTCATCAAAAACCTCGGTACTACGCGCATGCTCCTAGGGGGATAGATTGGTAGGAAAAGACCATCGCTCGTCCCCGACCGCCACTCATAAGGAGGACAATCAAATAATACCTCATGTTTCAAATTTGTTACATAACGTTTACCATACGTGCATGCTACGGGCTTGCAAACTTCAACACAAGCATTTCTCAAATTCACAACTACTCAACTAGCACGACTTTGATATTATTACCTCCATATCTCAAAACAATCATCAAGCATCAAACTTCTCTTAGAATTCAAAACACTCATAAGAATTTTTTTAACTATTCTTTGAATACCAAGCATATTAGGATTATTTAAGCAAACTACCATGCTGTTTAGGACTCTCAAAATAATATAAGTGAAGCACAAGAGTTCATCTATTTCTTCAAAATAAAACTACCACCATGCTCTAAAAGATATAAGTGAAGCACTAGAGCATCGGCAAACTACTCCGAAAGATATAAGTGAAGATCAATGAGTAGTTGAATAATTATGCAACTATGTGAAGACTCTCTAACATTTAAGAATGTTAGATCTTGGTATTTTATTCAAACATCAAGCAAAGCAAAATAAAATGGCATCTAAGAATAGCAAACATCATGTGAAGAAGCAAAAACTTAGGATCAACCGATACTAACCGATAGTTGTCGAAGAAGAAAGGTGGGATGCCAACCGGGGCATCCCCAAGCTTGGATGCTTGAGACTTCTTGAAATATTATCTTGGGATGCCTTGGGAATCCCCAAGATTGAGCTTTTGTGTCTCCTTAATTCCTCTCATATCATGGTCTCCCTAAATCTCAAAACCTTCATCCACACAAAACTCAACAAGGACTCGTGAGATAAGTTAGTATAAACCATTGCAAAAACCTTATCATACTATACTGTAGCAAATCACTAAAATTATTATTCAACATTGCATACTAAATGCCTCTGCATATTTCATAGTCCTATCCTCAAATAGAATCATTAAAGAAGCAAACATATGCAAACAATGCAAACATAACAGCAATCTGCCTAAACAGGATAGTCTGTAAAGAATGCTGCAACATCCATACTTCCCTAGCTCCAACAATTATGAAAGAAAATTACCACTGTATTAAATTTATCAGAGCTTAATATGCAAAAGGTTTCAACATTTTATCACATTCTGACTTTTCTAGGGAATTATTGCAACAGCGGTAAACTTTCTGTTTTCAAACAGCAACATGTATACTTGTAACATAGGCATAGTAAAGGCTATCAATGCCACTTTTATTGAAATAAAAGATGCAAAAAATTGTTCTAAATAACAGCAAGAAAATCTTAACAAAATAAATTGATGCTCCACGCAAAACACATATCATGTGGCGAATAAAAGTATACCTCCAAGTAAAGTTACCGATGAAAAAAGACGAAAGAGGGATGCCTTCCGGGGCATCCCCATGTTGGGGAACGCAGTAATTTCAAAAAAATTCCTACGCACACGCAAGATCATGGTGATGCATAGCAACGAGAGGGGAGAGTGTTGTCTATGTAACCTTCGTAGACCGCAATGGAAGCGTTGACGCAACGTAGAGGAAGTAGTCGTACGTCTTCCCGATCCGACCGATCCAAGCACCGTTACTCCGGCACCTCCGAGTTCTTAGCACACGTACAGCTCGATGACGCTCCCCGGGCTCCGATCCAGCAAAGCTTCGGGGATGAGTTTCGTCAGCACGACGGCGTGGTGACGATGATGATGTTCTACCGACGCAGGGCTTCGCCTAAGCACTACAACGATATGACCGAGGTGGAATATGGTGGCAGGGGGCACCGCACACGGCTAAGGAATGATCACGTGGATCAACTTGTGTGTCTAGAGGTGCCCCCTGCCCCCGTATATAAGGGATCCAAGGGGGGGGGTGCGGCCGGCCCTATGGTGGCGCGCAGGAGGAGTCCTACTCCTATCGGGAGTAAGACTCCCCTCCCAATCCTTGTCCAACTAGGAGAGGTGGAGGGAGAATAGGAAAGGGGGGGCGCCGCCCCTCCCTCCTTGTCCAATTCGGACTAGGGGGAGAGGGGGCGCGCGGCCTGCCCTGGCAGCCCCTTCCTCTTCCCCACATTAGGCCCATGAGGCCCATTAACCCCCCGGGGGGTTCTGGTAACCCCCCGGTGCTCCGGTTTTATCCGATACTTCTCCGGAACCCTTCCGGTGTCCGAATATATTCATCCAATATATCAATCTTTATGTCTCGACTATTTCGAGACTCCTCGTCATGTCCGTGATCACATCCGGGACTCCGAACTAACTTCGGTACATTAAAATGCATAAACTCATTATAACTGTCATCGTAACGTTAAGCGTGCGGACCCTACGGTTCGAGAACAATGTAGACATGACTGAGACAGATCTCCGGTCAATAACCAATAGCGGGACTTGGATGCCCATATTGGCCCCTACATATTCTACGAAGATCTTTATCGGTCAGACCGCATAACAACATACGTTGTTCCCTTTGTCATCGGTATGTTACTTGCCCGAGATTCGATCGTCGGTATCCAATACCTAGTTCAATCTCATTACCGGCAAGTCTCTTTACTCGTTCCGTAATACACCATCTCGCAACTAACTCATTAGTTGCAATGCTTGCAAGGCTTATGTGATGTGCATTACCGAGAGGGCCCAGAGATACCTCTCCGACAATCGGAGTGACAAATCCTATTCTCGAAATACACCAACCCAACATATACCATTGGAGACACCTATAGAGCTCCTTTATAATCACCCAGTTACGTTGTGACGTTTGGTAGCACACAAAGTGTTCCTCCGGCAAACGGGAGTTGCATAATATCATAGTCATAGGAACATGTATAAGTCATGAAGAAAGCAATAGCAATATACTAAACGATCGGGTGCTAAGCTAATGGAATGGGTCATGTCAATCAGATCATTCAACTAATGATGTGACCTCGTTAATCAAATAACAACACTTTGTTCATGGTTAGGAAACATAACCATCTTTGATTAACGAGCTAGTCAAGTAGAGGCATACTAGTGACACTAAGTTTGTCTATGTATTCACACATGTATTATGTTTCCGGTTAATACAATTCTAGCATGAATAATAAACATTTATCATGATATAAGGAAATAAATAATAACTTTATTATTGCCTCTAGGGCATATTTCCTTCAGTCTCCCACTTGCACTAGAGTCAATAATCTAGATTACACAGTAATGATTCTAACACCCATGGAGCCTTGGTGCTGATCATGTTTTGCTCGTGGAAGAGGCTTAGTCAACGGGTCTGCAACATTCAGATCCGTATGTATCTTGCAAATCTCTATGTCTCCCACTTGGACTAGATCCCGGATGGAATTGAAGCGTCTCTTGATGTGCTTGGTTCTCTTGTGAAATCTGGATTCCTTTGCCAAGGCAATTGCACCAGTATTGTCACAAAAGATTTTCATTGGACCCGATGTACTAGGTATAACACCTAGATCGGATATGAACTCCTTCATCCAGACTCCTTCGTTTGCTGCTTACGAAGCAGCTATGTACTCCGCTTCACATGTAGATCCCGCTACGACGCTTTGTTTAGAACTGCACCAACTGACAGCTCCACCATTTAATGTAAACACGTATCCAGTTTGCGATTTAGAATCGTCCGGATCAGTGTCAAAGCTTGCATCAACGTAACCTTTTACGGTGAGCTCTTTGTCACCTCCATATACGAGAAACATATCCTTAGTCCTTTTCAGGTATTTCAGGATGTTCTTGACCGCTGTCCAGTGATCCACTCCTGGATTACTTTGGTACCTCCCTGCTAAGCTTATAGCAAGGCACACATCAGGTCTGGTACACAGCATTGCATACATGATAGAGCCTATGGCTGAAGCATAGGGAACATCTTTCATTTTCTCTCTATCTTCTGCAGTGGTCGAGCATTGAGTCTGACTCAACTTCACACCTTGTAACACAGGCAAGAACCCTTTCTTTGCTTGATCCATTTTGAAAATTTTCAAAATCTTGTCAAGGTATGTGCTTTGTGAAAGTCCAATTAAGCGTCTTGATCTATCTCTATAGATCTTTATGCCTAATATGTAAGCAGCTTCACCGAGGTCTTTCATTGAAAAACTCTTATTCAAGTATCCCTTTATGCTATCCAGAAATTCTATATCATTTCCAATTAGTAATATGTCATCCACATATAATATCAGAAATGCTACAGAGCTCCCACTCACTTTCTTGTAAATACAGGCTTCTCCGAAAGTCTGTATAAAACCAAATGCTTTGATCACACTATCAAAGCGTTTATTCCAACTCCGAGAGGCTTGCACCAGTCCATAAATGGATCGCTGGAGCTTGCACACTTTGTTATCTCCCTTTGGATCGACAAAACCTTCCGGTTGCATCATATACAACTCTTCTTCCAGAAATCCATTCAGGAATGCAGTTTTTACATCCATCTGCCAAATTTCATAATCATAAAATGCGGCAATTGCTAAGATGATTCGGATAGACTTAAGCATCGCTACGGGTGAAGGTCTCATCGTAGTCAACCCCTTGAACTTATCGAAAACCTTTTGCGACAAGTCGAGCTTTGTAGACAGTAATATTACCGTCAGCGTCAGTCTTCTTCTTGAAGATCCATTTATTCTCAATTGCTTGCCGATCATCGGGCAAGTCAACCAAATTCCACACTTTGTTCTCATACATGGATCCCATCTCAGATTTCATGGCTTCAAGCCATTTTGCGGAATCTGGGCTCACCATCGCTTCTTCATAGTTCGTAGGTTCATCATGATCTAGTAGCATGATTTCCAGAACAGGATTACCGTACCACTCTGGCGCGGATCTTACTCTGGTTGATCTACGAGGTTCAGTAGTATCTTGTTCTGAAGTTTCATGATCATTATCATTAGCTTCCTCACTAATTGGTGTAGGTGTCGCAAAAACAGGTTTCTGTGATGTACTACTTTCCAATAAGGGAGCAGGTACAGTTACCTCGTCAAGTTCTACTTTCCTCCCACTCACTTCTTTCGAGAGAAACTCCTTCTATAGAAAGGATCCATTCTTAGCAACGAATGTCTTGCCTTCGGATTTGTGATAGAAGGTGTACCCAACAGTCTCCTTTGGGTATCCTATGAAGACACATTTCTCCGATTTGGGTTCGAGCTTATCAGGTTGAAGCTTTTTCACATAAGCATCGCAGCCCCAAACTTTTAAAAACGACAACTTTGGTTTCTTGCCAAACCATAGTTCATAAGGCGTCGTCTCAACGGATTTTGATGGTGCCCTATTTAACGTGAATGCGGCCATCTCTAAAGCATAACCCCAAAACGATAGCGGTAAATCAGTAAGAGACATCATAGATCGCACCATATCTAGTAAAGTACGATTACGACGTTCGGACACACCATTACGCTGTGGTGTTCCGGGTGGCGTGAGTTGCGAAACTATTCCGCATTGTTTCAAATGTACACCAAACTCGTAACTCAAATATTCTCCTCCACGATCAGATCGTAGAAACTTTATTTTCTTGTTATGATGAATATGTGTATCACTACTATCGAGATTCAATAAGAATAGACCACTCTTCAAGGGTGCATGACCATAAAAGATATTACTCATATAAATAGAACAACCATTTTCTCTGATTTAAATGAATAATCGTCTCGCATTAAACAAGATCCAGATATAATGTTCATGCTCAACGCTGGCACCAAATAACAATTATTTAGGTCTAATACTAATCCCGAAGGTAGATGTAGAGGTAGCGTGCCGACCACGATCACATCGACTTTGGAACCGTTTCCCACGCGCATCGTCACCTCGTCCTTTGCCAATCTTCGCTTAATCCGTAGTCCCTGTTTCGCAGAACCAGTATCAAATACCCAGGTGCTACTGCGAGAAATACCCAGGTGCTACTGCGAGCTAGTAAGGTACACATCAATAACATGTATATCACATATTACCTTTGTTCACCTTGCCATCCTTCTTATCCGCCAAATACTTGGGGCAGTTCCGCTTCCAGTGACCAGTCTGCTTGCAGTAGAAGCACTCAGTTTCAGGCTTAGGTCCAGACTTGGGTTTCTTCTCTTGAGCAGCAACTTGCTTGCCGTTCTTCTTGAAGTTCCCTTTCTTCTTCCCTTTGCCCTTTTTCTTGAAACTAGTGGTCTTGTTGACCATCAACACTTGATGCTCCTTCTTGATTTCTACCTCCGCAGCTTTTAGCATTGCGAAGAGCTCGGGAATACTTTTCATCCCTTGCATATTATAGTTCATCACGAAGCTCTTGTAGCTTGGTGGCAGTGATTGGAGAATTCTGTCAATGACGCAATCATCTGGAAGATTAACTCCCAATTGAATCAAGTGATTATTATACCCAGACATTTTGAGTATATGCTCACTGACAGAACTGTTCTCCTCCATCTTGCAGCTATAGAACTTACTGGAGACTTCATATCTCTCAATCCGGGCATTTGCTTGAAATATTAACTTCAACTCCTGGAACATCTCATATGCTCCATGACGTTCAAAACGTCGTTGAAGTCCCGATTCTAAGCCGTAAAGCATGGCACACTGAACTATCGAGTAGTCATCAGCTTTGCTCTGCCAGACGTTCATAACATCTGGTGTTGCTCCAGCAGCAGGCCTGGCACCCAGCGGTGCTTCCAGGACGTAATTTTTCTGAGCAGCAATGAGGATAATCCTCAAGTTACGGACCCAGTCCGTGTAATTGCTACCATCATCTTTCAACTTTGCTTTCTCAAGGAACGCATTAAAATTCAACGGAACAACAGCACGAGCCATCTATCTACAATCAACATAACAAGCAAGATACTATCAGGTACTAAGTTCATGATAAATTTAAGTTCAATTAATCAAATTACTTAAGAACTCCCACTTAGATAGACATCCCTCTAATCTCTAAGTGATCACGTGATCCAAATCAACTAAACCATGTCCGATCATCACGTGAGATGGAGTAGTTTCATGGTGAACATCACTATGTTGATCATATCTACTATATGATTCACGCTCGACCTTTCGGTCTCCGTGTTCCGAGGCCATATCTGTATATGCTTGGCTCGTCAAGTATAACCTGAGTATTCCGCGTGTGCAACTGTTTTGCACCCGTTGTATTTGAACGTAGAGCCTATCACACCCGATCATCACGTGGTGTCTCAGCACGAAGAACTTTCGCAACGGTGCATACTCAGGGAGAACACTTCTTGATAATTTAGTGAGAGATCATCTTATAATGCTACCGTCAATCAAAGCAAGATAAGATGCATAAAAGATAAACATCACATGCAATCAATATAAGTGATATGATATGGCCATCATCATCTTGTGCTTGTGATCTCCATCTCCGAAGCACCGTCATGATCACCATCGTCACCGGCGCGACACCTTGATCTCCATCGTAGCATCGTTGTCGTCTCGCCAATCTTATGCTTCCACGACTATCGCTACCGCTTAGTGATAAAGTAAAGCATTACAGCGCGATTGCATTGCATACAATAAAGCGACAACCATATGGCTCCTGCCAGTTGCCGATAACTCGGGTACAAAACATGATCATCTCATACAATAAAATTCAGCATCATGTCTTGACCATATCACATCACAACATGCCCTGCAAAAACAAGTTAGACGTCCTCTACTTTGTTGTTGCAAGTTTTACGTGGCTGCTACGGGCTTAAGCAAGAACCAATCTCACCTACGCATCAAAACCACAACGATAGTTTGTCAAGTTTGACTCCGTTTTAACCTTCGCAAGGACCGGGCGTAGCCACACTCGGTTCAACTAAAGTTGGAGAAACAGTCACCCGCAAGCCACCTATGTGCAAAGCACGTCGGGGAACCGGTCTCGCGTAAGCGTACGCGTAATGTCGGTCCGGGCCGCTTCATCCAACAATACCACCGAACCAAAGTATGACATGCTGGTAAGCAGTATGACTTATATCGCCCACAACTCACTTGTGTTCTACTCGTGCATATAACAATAACGCATAAAACCTAGGCTCGGATGCCACTGTTGGGAACGTAGTAATTTCAAAAAATTTCCTACGCACACGCAAGATCATGGTGATGCATAGCAACGAGAGGGGAGAGTGTTGTCTACGTACCCTCGTAGACCGAAGCGGAAGCGTTGACGCAACGTAGAGGAAGTAGTCGTACGTCTTCCCGATCCGACCGATCCAAGCACCGTTACTCCGGCACCTCCGAGTTCTTAGCACACGTACAGCTCGATGACGCTCCCCGGGCTCCGATCCAGCAAAGCTTCGGGGATGAGTTCCGTCAGCACAGGTGGTGACGATGATGATGTTCTACCGACGCAGGGCTTCGCCTAAGCACTACAACGATATGACCGAGGTGGAATATGGTGGCAGGGGGCACCGCACACGGCTAAGGAACGATCACGAGGATCAACTTGTGTGTCTAGGGTGCCCCTGCCTCCGTATATAAAGGATCCAAGGGGGGGGGGTGCGGCCGGCCCTATGGAGGCGCGCAGGAGGAGTCCTACTCCTACCGGGAGTAGGACTCCCCTCCATTCCTTGTCCAACTAGGAGAGGTGGAGGGAGAAAGGAAAGGGGGGGCGCCGCCCCTCCCTCCTTGTCCAATTCGGACTAGGGGGAGAGGGGGCGCGCGGCCTGCCCTGGCAGCCCCTTCCTCTTCTCCACATTAGGCCCATGAGGCCCATTAACCCCCCGGGGGGTTCCGGTAACCCCCCGGTGCTCCGGTTTTATCCGATACTCCGGAACCCTTCCGGTGTCCGAATATAGTCATCCAATATATCAATCTTTATGTCTCGACCATTTCGAGACTCCTCGTCATGTCCGTGATCACATCCGGGACTCCGAACTAACTTCGGTACATCAAAATGCATAAACTCATAATAACTGTCATCGTAACGTTAAGCGTAACTGTCATCGTAACGTTAAGCGTGCGGACCCTATGGTTCGAGAACAATGTAGACATGACTGAGACAGATCTCCGGTCAATAACCAATAGAGGGACCTGGATGCCCATATTGGCTCCTACATATTCTACGAAGATCTTTATCAGTCAGACCGCATAACAACATACGTTGTTCCCTTTATCATCGGTATGTTACTTGCCCGAGATTCGATCATCGGTATCCAATACCTAGTTCAATCTCGTTAATGGCAAGTCTCTTTACTCGTTCCGTAATACATCATCTCGCAACTAACTCATTAGTTGCAATTCTTGCAAGGCTTATGTGATGTGCATTACCGAGAGGGCCCAGAGATACCTCTCCGACAATCGGAGTGACAAATCCTATTCTCGAAATACGCCAACCCAACATCTACCATTGGAGACACCTGTAGAGCTCCTTTATAATCACCCAGTTACGTTGTGACGTTTGGTAGCACACAAAGTATTCCTCCGGCAAACGGGAGTTGCATAATCTCATAGTCATAGGAACTATATAAGTCATGAAGAAAGCAATAGCAACATACTAAACGATCGGGTGCTAAGCTAATGGAATGGGTCATGTCAATCAGATCATTCAATTAATGATGTGACCTCGTTAATCAAATAACAACACTTTGTTCATGGTTAGGAAACATAACCATCTTTGATTAACGAGCTAGTCAAGTAGAGGCATACTAGTGACACTAAGTTTGTCTATGTATTCACACATGTATTATGTTTCCGGTTAATACAATTCTAGCATGAATAATAAACATTTATCATGATATAAGGAAATAAATAATAACTTTATTATTGCCTCTAGGGCATATTTCCTTCACCCCAAGCTTAGGCTCTTGGCTATCCTTGAATATTACCTTGGGGTGCCTTGGGAATCCCCAAGCTTAGGCTCTTGCCACTCCTTATTCCATAGTCCATCGAATCCTTACCCAAAACTTGAAAACTTCACAACACAAAACTTAACAAAAAACTCGTAAGCTCCGTTAGTATAAGAAAATAAATCACCACTTCAAGGCACTGTAATGAACTCATTCTTTATTTATATTGGTGTTAAACCTACTGTATTCCAACTTATCTATGGTTCATACCCTCCAATACCACTCATAGATTCATCAAATAAGCAAACAACACATGAAAAACAGAATCTGTCAAAAACAGAACAGTCTTTAGTAATCTGTATCAAACGTATACTTCTGGAACTCATAAAATTCTCAAATAAATTTCTGGACGTGAGGAATTTATCTATTAATCATCTGAAAAAATAATTAACTAAATAGAAATCTCCAAATAAAAATGGCAGCACTTCTCGTGAGCGCTAAAGTTTCTGTTTTTTACAGCATGATCAACAAGACTTTCCCCAAGTCTTCCCAAAGGTTCTACTTGGCACAAACACTAATTAAAAGCATAAAACCACATCTAAACAGAGGCTAGATGAATTATTTATTACTAAACAGGAACAAAAAGCAAGGAACTAAAATAAAATTTGGTTGCCTCCCAACAAGCGCTATCGTTTAACGCCCCTAGCTAGGCATGATGATTTCAACGATGCTCACATAAAAGATAAGAATTGTAATATAAAGAGAGCATCATGAAGAATGTGACTAGCACATTTAAGTCTAACCCACTCCCTATGCATAGGGATTTTGTGAGCAAACAACTTGTGGGAACAATAATCAACTTGCATAGGAAGGTAAAACAAGCATAACTTCAAAACTTTAAGCACATAGAGAGGAAACTTGATATTAATGCAATTCCTACAAGCATATGTTCCTTCCTCATAATAATTTTCAATAGAATCATGAATGAATTCAACAATATAACCATCACCTAAGGCATTCTTTTCATGATCTACAAGCATAGAAATTTTATTACTCTCCACATAAGCAAAATTCTTCTCATGAATAATAGTGGGAGCAAACTCAACAAAATTCTTCACATAATCCAATTGAAAACTAAAATCATGATGACAAGTTTCATGGATATCATTATTCTTTATAGCATACAAGTCATCACAATAATCATCATAGATAGCAACTTTGTTCTCATAATCAATTGGAACCTCTTCCGGAATAGTGGATTCATCACAAAATAAAATCATGACCTCTCCAAATCCACTTTCATCAATATAATCATCATAAATAGGAGGCATGCTTTCATCATAATAAATTTTCTCATCAAAACTTGGGGGACAAAAAATATCATCTTCATCAAACATAGCTTCCCCAAGCTTGTGGCTTTGCATATCATTAGCATCATGGATATTCAAGGAATTCATACTAACAACATTGCAATCATGCTCAGCATTCAAATATTTAGTGCCAAACATTTTATAGATTTCTTCTTCTAGAACTTGAGCACAATTATCATTTCCATCATACTCACGAAAGATATTAAAAAGGTGAAGCGTATGAGACAAACTCAATTCCATTTTTTTATAGTTTTCTTTTATAAACTAAACTAGTGATAAAACAAGAAACTAAAAGACTCGATTGCAAGATCTAAAGATATACCTTCAAGCGCTAACCTCCCCGGCAACGGAGCCAGAGAAGAGCTTGATGTCTACTACACAACCTTCTTCTTGTAGACGTTGTTGGGCCTCCAAGTGCAGAGGTTTGTAGGACAGTAGCAAATTTCCCTCAAGTGGATGACCTAAGGTTTATCAATCCGTAGGAGGCGTAGGATGAAGATGGTCTCTCTCAAGCAACCCTGCAACCAAATAACAAAGAGTCTCTTGTGTCCCCAACGCACCCAATACAATGGTAAATTGTATAGGTGCACTAGTTCAGCGAAGAGATGGTGATAGCACTAGTAGAAAAAGGGCCTATTGTCCCGGTTCATAAGGGCCTGTTGTCCCGGTTCCTGAACCGGGACTAAAGGGTCGGTACTAATGCCCTATCCCTTTAGTCACAGTTCAATCCAGAACTGGGACAGATGGGCCTCCACGTGGCCTGTGCGCGGAGCCCAGGCAGGAGGGCCTTTGGTCCCGGTTGGTGGCACCAACCGGGACCAATAGGCATCCACGCGTCAGCATTTCTATGGCTGGGGTTTTTGTTTTTTTAAAGGGGGGGGGTTTGGGGGTTTTGGGGGGGTTAATTTAGGTGTTTCATATATTGTGTTAGCTAGCTATAATTAATAGAGAGAAGTGTCCTCTCTTATGTCCGTGCTTGGTCGACGCTACGTACTATACATACGTATAGAGAGGACTAGACACGCTAGCTAGCTAGTAAGCAAACGAAGGAAACAGAAGATCGTCATGAACATATATGCATACAGAGAGAAGTGATATCGACCACCTCTCCTCCTCCGAGAGATTGGTCGAACAACAAGTTCTCGTATATCTATCCGACACTACCGGCTACATATATACAATAATTATCTCTTACAAATATAATCTCCTAACATACGGCCTCATGGTCCACATAGTATTCTCCGTCTTCAACGATCACGTGGTCAAGAAAGAATGCCGCCAATTCCTCTTGAATTGCTCACATGCGAGCTGGTGCTAGGAGTTCATCCCGCTTCCGAAACATCTAATTTGAAGAAGGGGGTCAATACATATATATATGAATGAATGAAACTCAACACAAATGATGGTAATAAAATGAAATTGTGAATGTTGTTACTTACGCACTTCATATTGTTCGTCAGAGTAGCCCTGCTCACAGGTCGTGTGGCGGATGGACTCACAAACGTAGTATCCACAGAAATCATTCCCTTGTTCATGCCACAACCACTTTACAAGAAATAGAGGTCAATCAAACTGATAAGCAAGAATGCCAAATGGTATTGATGAAACTAGCACCTGAATCAATAGGAGATGCGCGGAACATGCTACTATAGTACTTACTTTCGGGTGTCTAAATTGCAGCTTCTTCGGGAGTCCCGAAGCTTTTTTGGTGAATTTTTTCCAAACCCTGCGAGACAAAGAAAACAATTACTTGATATATCAGGAAATGAACAAAGTTGCTGATATGGTGGATAATGATCGATTTAACTTACTTCTCGAGCATTTGAGTCATGTCCGCATAGTCCTGGGGATCTTTTCGTCTTGAGTCTAAGATGGTTACTAGTCCCTGCTCAAGCTTAATCTCTAGGAGAATATAGTGGAAACTGCACACGCATGCATAACTCATCAATTACATTACTATAACATTGACTAGTACATAAGGGAAACCGAATATGCACAAGACAGTAACACTCACTTGAAGTTGTAAGGAAAGAGTATTATATTTTTGTTTTCATTTATTACCAACGATCGTAGCAAGTTGGCCTCGGTATCTGCGGCATGAAATTTAACCTGAGTAGCATCTATGATATTTGTGTTAATGAACCCAATATCACCGATTTGTCTTTTCTTCAATTCGACGATCTTCAATCTACATAATATAGTGAGGATAATTATAAATACATGCAATGAAAGAGCTGAGCTATATAGAGAGACTTAATGACAGAAGTAGTACTACTTACAGACAGTAGCAGGTGACCGTTGCTTTATCGAGGGCCAATTGATTGAAAAACTGAAAGAACTCCTCAAATGGAACATGCAATAGATCAATTCCAACGAGGTCATGCTCCTTTTTAACTCTCACATACAAAGTACTCCCCCCCCAGACTCTCTGCAGATTTTCAAGTACCAATCATGCAATCTTCGCATCATCGTTGATAGAGATCTTTCATCTTTGACGAGAGGCTTCCCGTATCCGTATCTTTGTATCTGCACCTCCATGAAATCATAATGTACATCGTCGGGCAAGTAATCTCCAAGATTGCTATAACCGGGCACTATCCTCGGATCATTAGCGACGATGTCGCTAGGCACCTTGAGCGGGGGGCACGATTGCTTCGCTTGTTCGCCGAGCTGGGCAATTTGTTTCCCAGCTCGTCGTTCTTTCAGCCTTTGATCACTGACAGTACTTCCTGACCGCACCGCTTCGGCAAATTCCTTTCCAATAATGCGCTCATAGTTTCCTTTCGGCGGAGACTTGGGTGGTTTTGTCAGGGCAGCCAGAGTGCGCTTCGCTTTCACCGGATCTACCTTCTCCTCCGGAGGTGGATGTTTCTTTGCTTTCACCCCTTCAAAGAAGTTCCTCAATTCTTCTCGCGCGATCTCGGCGTTCTCCTCTGAGGTCCTCTCGTATGGTAACTTCTATGGAGTCTTCAGAGAAGGACCGAATCTGTATGTCCTCCCGCCTCTGGCTGTACTGCTAGACGCCGACAGAGCAGACAGAGCGGTTGTCTTCTTTACTTGCTTACGAGGCGGAGGAGAAGGACTATGACGCACCGGAGCAGCCGGAGTGGCGGCAGGTCTCTTCCGCCCTTGCTGACGAGGCGGAGAAGGAGGAGGCTGGCTGCTCGGGCGTGCCGGCGCAGGCGGAGTGCCGCCACGCGCCAGAGAAGGAGCCGGCCGAGTGCCCTGATCGTCACTCGCCGGAGGAGGAGGTGGTGGAGGAGGCAGAGTGCCCTGACTCGCCGAAGGAGGAGGAGGCGGAGGTGTCCAGTTCGGAAGGTTGATGAGCTCGTTCCGCCATAGGCATGGAGTCTTCAGAGCAGAACCCAGCCGAGTCTCCCCTTCACCGGTAGGGTGGTCAAGCTGGAGGTCCTCAAATCCCTCCGTTATTTCATCCACCATCACCCTAGCATATCCTTCTGGAAACGGCCGACAGTGAAAAGTTGCGCCGGGTTCAGTAGGAAAAACAGAGCCAACAGCCGCCTTGACCTTCATATTAATCCATTGTGTCATAAGGTGGCAATTTTGAGACTCCGTGATAGCATCCACGGGATAGCATCCACGGTACCCTAGCGTGCAGCGCCTGCAGTTGGGTCTGCTCCACTTTCTTCCTCCTCTCGTGGCATTTGTAACCACCTGCGTCCGGAAACCCAACCATCCACGGAATGGAGCCTGGCGTGCCTCGTGTCCGTCCAGGGTGCTCAGGATTCTCGAGGGCCATTGTGAGCTCGTCATTCTCTCTGTCTGGAACGAACGTCCCATGCTGCGCTGCTTCGATATACTGCTAAAGCTTCTTGACTGGTATGTCCATTTGATCGTTCGTCCAAATGCACTTCCCTAATACAGGGTCCAAGGTTCCGCCAGCCCCGAAGAACCAAGTCCGGCAATGGTGTGGCCAGTTAATTGTCTCTGGTTCGATCCCTTTATCAACCAGATCCTTCTCAATCTTGGCCCACTTAGGCCGGGCTACGAGGTAGCCACCTGACCCCGTGCGATGGTGATGCTTCTTCTTCGCAGCATTTTGCTTGTTTGTCGCTGACATCTTCTTACTCTTTTCCGATGTCTTGTGGGCCACAAATGCAGGCCAGTGATCTCTGATCTTCCCATATCTGCCCTTGAATTCTGGTGTCTCTTTATTTTTGACAAACTTATTCAGCTCTTTCTTCCACCTCCTGAATAGTTCTGCCATCCTCTTAAGAGAAAAAGACTTGATTAATTGCTCTTTAACTGGCTTCTCCGGATCATCCTCTGGCGGTAGGGTGAAATTTGACTTCAGCTCAGTCCAAAGATCATTTTTCTGCATATCATTGACATAAGACACCTCAGGGTCTTCTGTAGCCGGCTTTAACCATTGCTGGATGCTGATCGGGATCTTGTCCCTAACCAAAACCCCGCAATAAGCAACAAATGCGCTCTTTGTCCGGAGGGGTTCAATCGGTTGGCCGTCGGGCGCGATTGCTATGATCTCAAACTTTTCATCCAAGCTCAACTTTTTCTTCGGGCCTCGTCTCTTTACCGAAGTTGTGCTCGATCCGGAGGGCTAGAAAAAAGAACAAAGACTTAATTAATATGTGTACATACCAAAACAATGAATGCATCAATTATCTAGTCAGCAGAAGCTTAACTAATATATATACCTGGCTGGACTCGGTTCGGTCACCGGAGACGTCAGCATGGTCTCCTTCTTGCACCGGCATTGTGTCACCGGAGCCGTCCTCACGGTCTCTTTCTTGCACCGGCATTAGGTCACCGGAGCCATCATAATCATAGTCAGCTGCTTCCAGACCATCGGTGTCGTTGAGAAACAACGAGCAGACGACATCACTTCCTCATGCGATTATGTCCCCCAACAACTCTTCTTGTACTTGGTCTTGGGCGGTGTCCATAGTTTCTACAAATATTTACAACATGGCAATTATTATTCAAACATGACAGATGGATATATTAGTGGCAAATGTAGAACTAATATTAATTAGTGGCCTCGACGCTGCTTCTCTAGGGTTTGGGGTGGCCTCGACAACGCTTCAAGGATAAAAAAAGAGGAAGAAGAAGAAAAAAAGAGGAGAAGAAAGAATAGAGGAGTAAGAGATAAAAAAAGAAGAGGAAGAAGAAAAAAAGAGGAGAAGAAAGAATAGAGGAGTAAGAACTCCTCTATTCTTTCTTCTCCTCTTTTTTTCTTCTTCTTCCTCTTTTTTTTATCGGGAACGAGGGTAGTCGAGGGTCGCCGAGCGGTAGAGGAAACCCTAAATAGCAAGTATCGTGGGTTACATATGGCCGTCTGTGTCGGACACTACATCCACGTCCCACAAGTGACGCGGGTCGACGCCCGCGTCACTTGTGGGACGTGGATGTACTGTCCGACACCGACGGCCACATGTATCTCACACCGACGATACTTGCTATTTAGGGTATATCGACCCCCCCTCGTGTTGAAGTTATCGGGAGGTGGTATATATATCGCCCCCCTCGTGTTGAAGTTATCGGGAGGGGGTATATCGACCCCCCCCTCGTGTTGAAGTTATCGGGAGAGGGTATATCGACCCCCCCTCGTGTTGAAGTTATCGGGAGGGGTATATCGACGACGACAGACCCGATAAAACATAAGAATACGAAGAAGAAATAAAAAGAGGAGAAGAAGAAAGGAATAGAGGAGAAGATCAAAGAAAAAAAAGAGGAGAAGAAGAAAGGAATAGAGGAGAAGAAGAAAAAATAGAAATTTTTTCTATTTTTTCTTCTTCTCCTCTTCCTTTTCTTCCTCTCCTCTTCTTCTCCTCTTCCTTTTCTTCCTGTCCTCTTCTTCTCCTTTTTCCTCTTCTTATTTTCCTTTTTCCTCTCCTAAATATATAAAACTTTTCTAGAAATGAAACTAACCTAAAATGTACTAAATCAGAGAACATATATAGATAATCCTTTTCTAAATATTGAAATCTAACTTTTGCATATATGAACATATATACACAGAGAACATACAAACATATATACATTTTTATAAAAAAGCAAAATACAAAATACAAACATATATATGAAAAAAAATCTGAAAAGAAGCAATATACACAATATATATACTGACATATATACATAATATACACAAAGAAGCAATATACACAATATACACAAGCATATAATATATGAAAAAAACAAGGGAGGGGCGCCAGCCGGACCAACGGAGGGGCAGGGCGACGGCGACGGGTGGGCCGGGGCGATGGCGACGGGCGGGGCAGGGGCGACGGCGACGGGCGGGGCAGGGGCGACGGCGACGGGCGGGGCAGGGCGACGACGACGGGCGGGCCGGGGCGCGCGACGCGCGTCTGGGCAGGGTGGCGAGCGGTGAGCGGCGTCCGGGCGAGGGCACGGCGACGGCGAGCGGGCGGCGACGGCGACCTCGGGCGGCTAGGGGAGGCGACGGCGACGTCGGGGCAGGGGCCGGCGTCGAGGAGAAGCGCAGCAGCTTGGCGGCGTTGGAGAAGAATGGCGGGTGGGGGGAAACTTCCCAAGTGTTTGGTTATATAGGAAAGGCTTTGGTCCCAGTTCGTGGCACAAACCGGACCAATGCCCCCCTTTAGTCCCGGTTGGTGCCACCAACTCTGGGACCAAAGGCCTACGCCTGCCAAAGCCGCGGTGCGGTGGGATGTTTAGTCCCACCTCGCTAGCTGAGGAGCGGCCGCACCTGTTTATAAGCGCTGCCCCGCCATCTCCATCGAACTCCTCAGAACTGCAGGCCTCTGGGCCTAATCTCACACCGCTATGCCTGTGGGCCTGCTGGGCCTTCTGCGGGCCTGAATCCTGGCCCATGGATGGGCTTCTAGTCGTATTCAGGCCGTGGTGGCCCAGTAGGTGGCATTTTTTTACTATTTATTTTTTCATTTCAACTTAGAACTAAATACTTATAGTTTTTTAGTGATTTTTTTCTTTTAGGTGACAAAAATTATAAACTTTCTGTTAGTGCCATTAGTTTTAAAATTTGAATAGTTTAAATTTGAATTTTTTAAAATTTGTGTGAATCACTAGTTTATGAATAACTTTAGTATAAAAATTGATTTTTGAGTCATTCTTTTTCCTGCTATTTAATATTACTGTGTTTTATCATTATACTCAATTTGGTAATTTTAGTTAGTCATAACCAATATTATAGGCATTTTTTTTCTTTTTTGCTATTTATTTTTTCATTTCTACTTAGAACAAAATACTTATAGTTTTTTTTAGTGATTTCTTTTTTCTTTTAGTGATTTCTCTTTTCTTTTAGGTCACGAAAATTATGAACTTTCTGTTAGTGCCATTAGTTTTCAAATTTGAAAACACTTTTTTTTTGCTTTTATTGCCTATTTATTCTAGTTTTTTTGTTTTGTTTTCTGCATTATTTATTTTCTTTTGTTTTTTGCTTTATTTTTTAATTTTTTTGCTTTTAGTTTTAGAAAAATTATAAACTTTCTGTTAGTGCCATTAGTTTTCAAATTTGAAAACACTTCTTTAGTTTTTTTGTTTCCTTTGTTGCTTTATTTATTTTATTTTCTTTCTACTTAGAACAAAATACTTATTGTTGTTATTTTTATTTTTATTTTCAGTTTTTTCGTTTTGTTTTCTGTATTATTTATTTTCTTTTGTTTTTTTGCTTTATTTTTTAATTCTTTTTGCTTTTAGGTCAGCAAAATTATAAACTTTCTGTTAGTGCCATTAGTTTTAGAAAAATTATAAACTTTCTGTTAGAGCCATTAGTTTTCAAATTTCTCGGTTTGGTAGAGATGTCCTTCAGATAGATAACATGTGCCACATCATTGGCTAGGATGAACGGTTCGTCAGTGTACCCAAGATTTTTCAGATCCACTGTTGTCATTCCGTACTGTGGGTCTACCTGTACCCCGTCGCCTGACAGATTGACCCATTTGCACTTAAACAAAGGGACCTTAAAATCATGTCCGTAGTCAAGTTCCCATATGTCCACTATGTAACCATAATATCTGTCCTTTCCGCTCTCGGTTGCTGCATCAAAGCGGACACCGCTGTTTTGGTTGGTGCTCTTTTGATCTTGGGCGATCGTGTAAAATGTATTCCCATTTATCTCGTATCCTTTGTAAGTCAATACAGTCAAAGATGGTCCCCTGGACAACAAGTACAACTCATCACAAACAGTGTTGTCACCTCTGAGACGTGTTTCCAACCAACTGTTGAAAGTCCTGATGTGTTCACATGTAATCCAGTCGTCGCACTGCTTCGGGTGTTTGGAGCGCAGACTGTTCTTGTGTTCATCGACATACGGGGTCACCAAGGTAGAGTTCTGTAGAACTGTGTAGTGTGCTTGAGACCAATAATATCCGTCCCTGCATATTATTGAGTCACTTCCAAGAGTGCCTTTTCCAGTCAGTCTCCCCTCATACCGCGATTTAGGGAGACCTATCTTCTTAAGGCCAGGAATGAGGTCAACACAAAACCCGATAACATCCTCTGTTTGATGGCCCATGGAGATGCTTCCTTCTGGCCTAGCGCGGTTACGGACATATTTCTTTAGGACTCCCATGAACCTCTCAAAGGGGAACATATTGTGTAGAAATACGGGCCCCAGGATGGCAATCTCGTCGACTAGATGAACTAGGACGTGCGTCATGATATTGAAGAAGGATGGTGGGAACACCAGCTCGAAACTGACAAGACATTGCGCCACATCACTCCTTAGCCTTGGTACGATTTCTGGATCGATCACCTTCTGAGAGATTGCATTGAGGAGTGCACATAGCTTCACAATGGCTAATCGGACGTTTTCCGGTAGAAGCCCCCTCAATGCAACCGGAAGCAGTTGCGTCATAATCACGTGGCAGTCATGAGACTTTAGGTTCTGAAACTTTTTCTCTGGCATATTTATTATTCCCTTTATATTTGACGAGAAGCCAGTCGTGACCTTCATACTGAGTAGGCATTCAAAGAAGATTTATTTCTCTTCTTTCGTAAGAGCGCAGCTGGCAGGACCTTTATACTGCTTCGGAGGCATGCCGTCTTTTTCGTGCAAACGTTGCAGGTCCTCCCGTGCCTCAGGTGTATCTTTTGTCTTCCCATACACGCCCAAGAAGCCTAGCAGGTTCACGCAAAGGTTCTTCGTCACGTGCATCACGTTGATTGAAGAGCGGACCTCTAGGTCTTTCCAGTAGGGTAGGTCCCAAAATATAGATTTCTTCTTCCACATGGGTGCGTGTCCCTCAGCGTCATTCGGAACAGCTAGTCCGCCGGGACCCTTTCCAAAGATTACGTGTAAATCATTGACCATAGCAAGTACGTGATCACCGGTACGCATGGCGGGCTTCTTCCGATGATTTGCCTCGCCTTTGAAATGCTTGCCTTTCTTTCGACATTGATGGTTGGTCGGAAGAAATCGACGATGGCCCAGGTACACATTCTTCCTGCATTTGTCCAGGTATATACTTTCAGTGTCATCTAAACAGTGCGTGCATGCGTGGTATCCTTTGTTTGTCTGTCCTGAAAGGTTACTGAGAGCGGGCCAATCGTTGATGGTCACGAATAGCAACGCCTTTAGGTTAAATTCCTCCTGTCTGTGCTCATCCCACGTACGTACACCGTTTCCATTCCACAGCTGTAAAAGTTCTTCAACTAATGGCCTTAGGTACACATCAATGTCGTTGTCGGGTTGCTTAGGGCCTTGGATGAGAACTGGCATCATAATGAACTTCCGCTTCATGCACATCCAAGGAGGAAGGTTATACAGACATAGAGTCACAGGCCAGGTGCTGTGATTGCTGCTCTACTCCCTGAAAGGATTAATGTCATCCGCGCTTAAAGCAAACCATACATTCCTTGGGTCCTTTGCAAACTCATCCCAGTACTTTGTCTTGATTTTTCTCCACTGCGACCTGTCAGCGGGTGCTCTCAACTTCCCGTCTTTCTTCCGGTCCTCACTGTGCCATCGCATCAACTTGGCATGCTCTTCGTTTCTGAACAGACGTTTCAACCGTGGTATTATAGGAGCATACCACATCACCTTCGCAGGAACCCTCTTCCTGGGGGGCTCGCCGTCAACATCACCAGGGTCATCTCGTCTGATCTTATACCGCAATGCACCGCATACCGGGCATGCGTTCAGATCCTTGTATGCACCGCGGTACAGGATGCAGTCATTAGGGCATGCATGTATCTTCTCCACCTCCAATCCTAGAGGGCATACGACCTTCTTTGCTGCGTATGTACTGTCGGGCAATTCGTTATCCTTTGGAAGCTTCTTCTTCAATATTTTCAGTAGCTTCTCAAATCCTTTGTCAGCCACAGCATTCTCTGCCTTCCACTGCAGCAATTCCAGTACGGTACCGAGCTTTGTGTTGCCATCTTCGCAATTGGGGTACAACCCTTTTTTGTGATCCTCTAACATGCGATCGAACTTCAGCTTCTCCTTTTGACTTCCGCATTGCGTCCTTGCATCGACAATGACCCGGCGGAGATCATCATCATCGGGCACATCATCTGGTTCCTCTTGATCTTCAGCAGCTTCACCCGTTGCAGCATCATTGGGAACATCGTCTGGTTCCTCTTGATCTTCACCAGCTCCCCCCGTTGCAGCATCACCGTATTCAGGGGGCACATAGTTGTCATCGTACTCTTCTTCTTCGCCGTCTTCCATCATAACCCCTATTTCTCCGTGCCTCGTCCAAATATTATAGTGTGGCATGAAACCCTTGTAAAGCAGGTGGGAGTGAAGGATTTTCCGGTTAGAGTAAGACCTCGTATTCCCACATTCAGTGCATGGACAACACATAAAACCATTCTGCTTGTTTGCCTCAGCCGCATCGAGAAACTCATGCACGCCCTTAATGTACTCGGAGGTGTGTCTGTCACCGTACATCCATTGCCGGTTCATCTGCGTGCATTATATATAATTAAGTGTCCAAATTAATAGAAGTTCATCATCACATTAAAACCAAAGTACATACATAGTTCTCATCTAACAACATATAGCTCTCCGGAGCATCTAATTAATTAAACCATACATTGAAACTATGTAAAACATTTCAATGCGAAAACAAATGCGATCATAATTGCAACCAAGGTAACAATTGATCCAACAGCATAATGATACCAAGCCTCGGTATGAATGGCATATTTTCTAATCTTCAAGCGCATTGCATCCATCTTGATCTTGTGATCATCGACGACATCCGCAACATGCAACTCCAATATCATCTTCTCCTCCTCAAATTTTTTTATTTTTTCCTTCAACAAATTGTTTTCTTCTTCAACTAAATTTAACCTCTCGACAATAGGGTCGGTTGGAATTTCCGATTCACATACATCCTACATAAATAAAATCTATGTCATGTTGGTCGGCATAATTTTCATAAACAATAAATGAGCCAATAGTTATAAAGATAATATATATACCACATCCGAATCATAGACAGGACTGAGGGCCGACGGGGGCGGATACCAAAACCATCGCACTATATAAGATGCAATAATAAATGTAAGAAAATGATACAAGTATCTATCTAAACAGACAAGTAAGAATATTTTTCCTTTCAGAAAGAAGATAAGAACAAGAGGCTCAGCCACGGTGGTGTCGGCGATGAGATCAGCGCGGGTGATCGACGGCGGTGAAGACGGGGGTGGGGCGTGACGGACCGCTAAATCTAGACAAATCTCGAGGAAAATGGAGCTTTGAGGTCGAGCTTCGAGAGGAGAAAGCTTAACTAGTGTGGCTCGGGCATTCCATCGAACACCTCATGTGCATAGGAGGTGAGCTAGAGCACCACAAACCCCTCCCCTCGCCAGCCAGAGAAAAACAGAGCACTGGAGTGCTCTGCTCGCGGGCGAGGGTATATATAGGCACCTCATTGGTCCCGGTTTGTGGCAAGAACCGGGACTAAAGGGGAGCCTTTGGTCCCGGTTCAGGCCACCAACCGGGACCAATGGTGGTGGGCCAGGAGCGAGGCCCATTGGTCCCGGTTCGTCCCACCAACCGGGACCAAAAGGTCCAGACGAACCGGGACCAATGGCCCACGTGGCCCGGCCGGCCCCCTGGGCTCACGAACCGGGACCAATGCCCACATTAGTCCCGGTTCTACACTGAACCGGAACTAATGGGCTGAGCCGGCCTGGACCATAGCCCTGTTTTCTACTAGTGTGCGGACCACTCTGAGTGGTGCTATACAAACGTAAATCTTTCTGTAGGTCTTGAGCATAATTTCGTAACTGTGACTTGTAAGAAAGATGGATTTCTGCAATATATAAATAAATTAGTGAGTACCACAAATATAGAAGAAAGATGTGTGAACGATCATCATGAGCATTTTCAGTGGCAGGAATAAAAACGTCACAGCGGCATGATAGAGACGTAAAAAAATCAAATCAATTTTTGGCATGAGGGGCATTTATATGACTACATAGGTAGTAAAGGCCAATCAAGAGAACAGAAAAAACAAAAGAATAATCTTCATAGCCAATAAGCTATCCATTTCTACTAGACGCTCTCTGAGTAGCTAGCAATCAAAACGGCTTAAACCTTCATTTTCACAGTTGACAGCACTTATATATATATGGTGGTCAGCAAACAACCGGCAACGTAACCCACTTATATGTATAGACTATGGATGTACTCTTAACAAGTCGATCTTCTGTGATCTTGTGGAGCACGACGAGGCCCCATCAGTCCTGGCGGATCAGTTTCTTAGGAGACGTCTCACGTCTGCTTTGGTAGTTGACTCAGAAGCGCTAGCCGGAGCTTTAGGATTTTGAACAAAACAAGATCTAGCTAGCTAAGGCGCAGACATACTCACGGGAAAGTAGCTCCCGAGGGGCGGAGTGGCGACGGCGCATGTATTTGGTGCTAACCGGATCCCTAAAATCTTGAACAAAATGAGATCTAGCTAGCTAGGGCGCATACATACTCACCGGTCAGTAGTTGCGGAGGTGACGAGGGGTGCTCCAACGCTTCCCTAGCGGCTACATCCTCCAAGGCTGCCCTTGCAGCGAGGTCCTGCGCCTGGATGAGCGTGCGAGACCCGGACTCTGGTGAACTGAACTCGGCGCCGCCAACGGCAACGCTGGAATGGAATCTTGACGCGTGGTCAGGGCCCTCGCGCCGGCCGGTGAAGGCCGGCGTCGCCCACCGCCGCTGCTGGCACATGTTGTTCAGACTGAGCTTGTACATCGTCGATCGCGTCACGTAGTAGCGGGCTAGATCAGAAACAGGAGACGGGGATTGAAGCTGGGAAGGGAAGGGTTTCCTCGGAGCTTCGATCTGATCTGCACGCAGATGTGTTCCGACCGGCATCGTGTGCACTAATTGGTCGCGCCAGCCAGCACTACCGCGTTCCTTTCTTTCTTTGGATTTGGAAGTCTGCTGACAGCTTTGCAGAGGGTGCCGTTCACTGTTCAACGCATGTTGGGCGCTGTCAATTCCAATTAACTAGGTGACTTCCCCACACGTTGTTGCGGGATTTTAAAGATTAATTTTGGATACATTCTGTATGCATGAAATTATCTAAATCGAAAGCTATCATTTTCGAAAGTAATTCTATATGAACAAAGAATATGCATGTACGTTGGACTATTGGAGATGGAACAATTAAATTGGGTTATGCATGTGCTATAAAATAGTTTTAGTGGATAATGACCTGGCACATTTGGTGATGTGGAGGGCTGTATGTTGAGAGAATTAGACTTAGTAGGGATCAACTATTTATGTATTATAGATACCGTAAAACTGGAAGGTTTTTATTTCTATCGTTTCCCATTTTTTAGCGTCCAACCGCTGATCCTCGATTGGCGCAGTAGGCTCCGAATCAATGGTCGGAACCGATGCGTGTGCGGCCTCCAAAGCGCTGTTCGGCGGCAGAGCTATATCATGCCCATCGAGACAGTGCGGCGCGCTTGACTGTGGCTCGAATCCGTCGAAGATCAAGTCCCCGCGGATGTCAGCCGTGTAGTTTAGGCTTCCAAACCTGACCTGATGGCCAGGGGCGTAACTTTCGATCTGCTCAAGGTGGCCAAGCGAATTGGCCCGCAGTGCGAAGCCGCCGCAGACGAAGATCTGTCCGGGGAGAAAAGTCTCACCCTGGACTGCATCGTTGTTGATGATCGAAGGAGCCATCGGGCTCTAAAAGCGATGACACAGAGGAACTCTCAATGAAAGCACCAATGTCGGTGTCAAAACCGGCGGATCTCGGGTAGGGGGTCCCGAACTGTGCGTCTAGGCCGGATGGTAACAGGAGGCAAGGAACACGATGTTTTACCCAGGTTCGGGCCCTCTTGATGGAGGTAAAACCCTACGTCCTGCTTGATTAATATTGATGATATGGGTAGTACAAGAGTAGATCTACCACGAGATCAAGGAGGCTAAACCCTAGAAAGCCTATGGTATGATTGTTGTATGATGAAGTTGTCCTACAGACTAAAACCCTCCGGTTTATATAGACACCGGAGAGGGTTAGGGTTACACAAAGTTGGTTACAATGGTAGGAGATCTTGAATATCCGCATCGCCAAGCTTGCCTTCCACGCCAAGGAAAGTCCCATCCGGACACGGGACGAAGTCTTCAATCTTGTATCTTCATAGTCCTGGAGTCCGGCTGAAGGTATAGCCCGGCTACCCGAACACCCCCTAATCCAGGACTCCCTCAGAAGGCGTGTGTTATTTTTTTCTCCCGTTGCAAAGCACGGGAACTTTTGCTATTTTTTTAAATGGAGGAAGAATTGATCTTTTATTTTCTTTTTCTTTTCTTTTTGAGAAGAAGGAAGAATTTTTCGGGGAAAGAAAGAAAAAGGAAAAGGAAAAAGGGAAGGGGGAGAGGAGACAAAGACGGAGAGGCAGGGGCAGTGGCCAGGGCCGGCCCAGCGTGTCATCGGTGGAGTGAGCTGGGCTGGGCTGGTGGTCGGATTCCGGGCGGTAAACGAGGTCCGATAACGATTTAGTCATGGGTTGTTCTCTCTTTCTTTGTTTAACCCTATGTTCTGCTTGATTATATTGCTTGTGTATATGAGGATTACAGAGTCGATCTACCACGAGATCAGATAAACTAAACCCTAGGCTAATAGGATTGTGGATGTTCTCTTGGCCTATGCGGACTAAACCCTCTGGTTTATATAGACACCAAGGGTACTAGGGTTTACACATAGTCGGTTACATAGAAGGAACAAAGACGCCGAATCTTCCATCTTGACTTGGAGTACACACCAAGGCATAGAAAAGGTCTTCGGTCCGGATACAGCGCGACCCAATTGTCCGGCCCACGAGAGATAGGCCGGCCAGCCGAGGACCCCCTAGTCCAGGACTCCCTCAGTCACCGCAATGCCAACTTATGTCACCATTATCAAGATCTCGCGGGGCAAACATGACTCGTGAGAAGACCACAGCTCCTCGCTCTGTCGCCCCACCACTGTGAATACTGTTTTTGGTGAACACATAATTTATCTCTTTCGTTGTTTCTCGAAAAAAATACCTCTCACGTTGCAACGCATAGGCATATCTACTAGTCAAGACCTATATTTAGTACATAACTCCTGTTGATGAACGTTCTGACAACTAAATTTCCCTCCAAAAATATAATATAATTACTAGCGTTATGATATTGGTTGACTCAACTATACCATTTATAATATTAAAATATATTTTAAGTTTGGTACATGCAAAACCGTTTACAGGCTATTAACACGTTAACTTGCCAACAAAGTGATGTGTCTAGATCCATCCATCCATGGTAACTGTGTAGGTTTTCATCACTATCTTTTATTTTCGTAAATTTTAAACATTTTTCTCAACAATGGTTCTTTTTATGTCGTCCGTATCTATGAATTAGTTCTTCTGGCCGCCCGTCGCGTGTTCTTGCAGAATACCCCTGTTCTTTCTCAAAATCAACCTGTGGTACAAGTTCAAGCCACTCCAAAGAAAACATTTCACTTTTTATGAAAACTCCATGTAGTTTTCTCAAATCAACCCGCGGTCCCGATTTAAGTGACTTGGGAAAGTTGTTCGTTGTTTGCGGAAAACACTCTGATATTTCATCTAATCAACCCACAGCCCATAGCATATGTTTTTAGAAATAGTCATATCTTTTTAAACCGTAGCACAAATTTTAACATTTATACATGGAATCTGATTAAAAAATATGCAGAATCTGAATATGGTGTTATTTTACCTGTTAATAATTTTTAAAATGCTATTTAGGATGCAATCTTAGTCAATAGTGCATGATGCGTCTTTTTTTCGTATCGGACCAGATCTAGATTGAAAATGAACACATCAGAAAAACGAGATTAGAATTAAAAAGAATCATATATAACCACGCATGCACGCGTCGACAAAACCTTGCCAAGGGCAAAAGAAAGCATATTTCTCGTCTTATGCCAAGAGAGAGATGCCTTAGGATTGAACACATTCAAAGCGTTGTGATTGTGTGAGCACTAGAGGCACCGTCGACGAGGGTGGAAAGGAGGATAATCGGCATCACAGATGGGATGTCATGTTCAAATAAAGCACGTGGACCCATTGGGTTGTGAGTCATGGTTATCGCGTTGAAGGCGTGTGCTATTTTTTTCTCCCCTTGCAACGCACGGGCACTTTTGCTAGTTTTTATAAATGGAGGAAGAGTTGTTCATTTATTTTCTTTTTCTTTTCTTTTTTAGGAGAAGAAAGCATTTTCTGGGAAGGAAAGAAAAAGGAAAAAGGAAAAAGGGAAAGGGGGAAGAGGAGACAAAGATGGAGAGGCAGGGCAGTGGCCATGGTCGGCCCAGCGTGTCATCGGTGGAGTGAGCTGGGCTGGGCTGGTGGTTGAGTTCCGGCCGATTCCGAGAGGTAAACGGGGTCTGATACCCGTTTAGTAATGGACTGTTCTGTCTTTCTCTACGTCCGCATCGCCCTCATCATCACCATGTCCACCGACGCCGAACTGCCGTCGCTGAGAAAGTTGAATCCGATAAGAAGGCCGCTGAGGACGACGCGGCTGCCGCCACCGCCGCCGCGGTTTTTGCCTAGCCCATCGGAGGGTATAACTCGTTTATCCCGCTCCTGTTTATTTTCGTATTGGCTGTACTAGCAGTATTTGTTTGCATAGTACGTGCATGTTTAGATTAGAATCAGTATGCCGTTAATTCAGTCAATGCCATGCGAGTGATTTATCTATGGATTAAATTAGTCAAAAAATTGCCTATTTACTCAACACCGCGTGTCCACCCCATCCATTTTTCTAGGCGCATTCAATTTCTCCGCGCACGTGCACAACAAAGAGCTCTGTCGCATGTCTCGTCTTTGCGAGCCCGTGGCCGTCGTTTCCGTCGTCCCCAACAGCACCCAAGGCCACTAGGAGACCTGCGACGGCGAGCCGAGCCCAACCATGCCATCGGCCATCTCCGATGACCACCAGAACAGCGGATCATCAACCCTGAGGCTAGTGCCACCGTCTACTGCCGTCTTCACATTTTCCGGCGACCACTCCGACGACCTAGGTCCAGTGAGACCCCCTAGATCTATTTCTGGGCATTCATCTTAGACCAACGCATCACGTACAATCACTTAAACGAACCGGTACCAACCAATAGAAACATGCCACATCACTGCCTTATCCAAAAGATTATCTGAAACATTCTCTACTAAATTGAATTAACTTGAGGTTTTACACAAGACCCCCTGTATTTTCAAACCATCATAACTCTTAATCTGTAAATCCAAAATTTAGTGAATCTTTTTGCAGATGATCGTTATGAAAAGATTCACTAAATAATATTAGACTTTTGAAAATTTTAAAATTCAAAATCAAACTTAATGAATTCAAACTTAAATATGGCATAACATGCAAAATATAAATCAAAGTTAATTGATTCCTTTTGCAGAATGAATCTGGGGAAATATAGTTTCAACTTAGCTATAGTAGTCCATTTTTTAAATGATTAAAAAATTAAAATTAAATATATTTAATAATGGCTATAATTCAAACAATATTGAAACCTAAAATCTTGGTTTAACCTTGGAATCAAAATGTATTTTCGGATAATTATCTTGCAACTAAGTTACAGAAACCTAAAAATGAACTTTAATAAATAGTTTGGGATTATTACTTGACTTTAGAAAATTTAATAAATAATTGAATTCAGTTAAACTAATTTGGTTATAACTTCAAAACCATAGGTTTAATTTGAATAAACTCTTGCAATATGACTTAGTGAACAAACAAATTAAACCTCCTAAATATTTTGGAGATACAATTGACTTTAGGGATTAAACTTAAAATTAATTTTAGTTCAAACTATGTAAAGTTGAAAGCTATTTACACATAGTAAATGATTTTGGGTTTAAACTTAACTTTAGTTTAAACTTGAATTTAAATAAATAAAATTTAGTAATTATCTTGGATTTGTATTTGAATTTAGAGAAAATCCAAGTAAAATTTGAATTTAGGCAAACCTAACAAAACTTATAAGTCATTTAATTAGTCTAAATTAAATTAAATACTTGGCAAACGAATTCATGGACCAACATCAGTCAATTATGACATATCTTTGAACTTGAACTAGCCTCATTATTTCAAACTTAATTGGGATTCAAATTCAAACCTCAATTCAATTTGAATTCAAAGAAGGTAAACCCTAATTCAAATTCAAATTTTAAAGTAAGACAAACCAAATTGATGAACCTAAATGAAACCTAGACACTTAGTGTGTGTTCAAGCTCATGAAAAGTCAAGAAGTTGAATTGTCATTCAAACTTGGACATGAACTTGGCTATCCAAGATTCATAGACCATGACTCTAGTTGCTAGATTCCTTTTTAGAATCTGGCAACCAGAACTTGACATCACATACTCCTTATGTGATGAGCCCTTTTATTTGAAAATTACATGTGAACCCTTATGTCACATGTATTCCAAGCAACAACCACTATGTTCTTTTCCAAACTCCTATGAGTTAACCCTTGACACATGATCTCACAGCACAGTCTACACTGATATGATGCACTACACTGTTGTTTGTTAGATTATTTCGTATGGCTTTAGACTAAGAATCTCTCAGGTCATTTCATATACACTTTTTCATTTTGCTTACGATACGTCGTACACGTCCCGGTACACCACCCGCGCCTCGGCAAGGTCGGCGCCGAGCCTCACCATCGTCACCTTGCTCAACGCCGAGTCCATCGCGACCGTCACCTTGTTGCAGTCGTCCGCCGATGCACAGTAGGTGTTTGTTGAAATGCTAAATAGAGAGAGAGAGGAAGAGGAGGAGGAAGAGGAAGGTGTATGCTGACATGTGGGCCCCATTTATCATAACAGTCAACTTAATGGTCAAAATAAATGTCGTTGACTTTCCTTCCACGTCATCCCTGACGGGTGGGTCTCGCTTGTCATAAACGTGTTTAAATACTCGAAAACGGTCATCAACAAAAAGCTATAGTTTTTAGGGATGAATTGCGAAAAAGTGGTAGTTTTTGGTCAAAATTTTGAATGTTGTAGTTCTGTGGGACACCAACCCAAACCCCAAAACAGGTAGTTTTTTGTCAAATACTCCATCGCACTGCAACCTTGGAGGATCCCGCACCGACGGCCCATGAGACCGCCGGGGACCAGATCCCCGCCACCTCCATCGTAGGCGTTTCGCGGCCTTGTCCAACAGTGGCCTCCGTGAGAGGCGAGGAAAGAGAGAAAGACCAGGAGGAGATCGGGAGAGGGTACCAGTCCTAGACCTGTACCACACACCCATCATGACATGCAGCACATGCTAACCCACTGCAAGGAAATTGTACCTGTCATTTTATTCTTAATCCTTTAGTACTCTAGTAGTTAATTAAGTTTACAATGTCCACTTTTCACCTTACAATGTTGACCATGGCATTATTCCTCGTCTTAGCCAGAATAAAATTGATAATGTACCAACCAAAATGTCTACTGTGCATGGATTATAGTTTCTTCAGTGTTTCCCTTCAACCTAGTTTTAGCATGAACCTAATTTTTTTTCCATTTCTATGTCATTTAGTTGTCATTATCCTTTATCCACATCTCAAACTAGCCTTTAGCATTTGGATTCAGAGGCACACGTATCGATGAAATGACATGTCTATTTGTTTCTTCAGTGTTTAGTCCAGGGGTGAGTTGAGTAACGGGACAGTCATGCATTCATTATATGGCTACCTCCCTCGTCCTCCTTACTACCCAGTTTCAGACTAAGAATCTCTCAGGTCATTTCATATACACTTGTTCATTTGCTTGTCTGGCAATTAAATTCAATAAGTCTGTAGAATAATTGAAGAAAAGAGTACATTTTAGTATTCATTTATCATTATTTCTTTTTCTTTGGTGATATTCTGAGTAGTCAATGTATCTGTTCTAGTAGTATTTTTTTCCAGTGTCACCTTTTACCATGTTAGTCATTGAAGAAAAAAAATATTCTTAGTCCATGGTCACTCTTTGGTCGGTCTTTTTGAGAACTCATTCTCTCTATTTTATTTGATTCTGTTTATTTAGTCATGGGTTGTTCTGTCTTTCTTTGTTTAATCCTTCTATTTTTTGCTCTCATTTTGTTTGAAGACTTGTCATTTACACCTTTCTTTATTTTTTTGGTCATGTTCCCACTTCCATTCCCCAGTTTTGATTTGTTTAGTCTCTTTATTCTTTGTAGTGTCATTTATTGAGTACATTTAAGTACTCATCTATAAAATAATTTTAAAATGATATAACGCAACCATGTACATGACAAGAAAGGAAGAAAGAGGTACTTATTCACGTTTTCAGAGAAACATCGAAATAAAAATAGAGATAGAGGTCGGGTAACTTGATACAAAGGCAACATGATGTCGTTTTTGGTTTTCCCTCCTATTCTAGGTTTTCCACCGTTTTTCTTGAAAACCACCTTAACTACCCCACTTTTATTAACTTACCAAATACTCCGTTATTGACTTACCAGATAAAACTAGAATTTTTAATAATTTGTAAATGTGTGTTACCATATAAAATCCTAGCGCCCATGATTTTGTACATATTTAGGCAGGCAAATCGCGGGCATGATTTTATTTGGTAAACATTTGATTACACAATTCATATGAATATACTATACTGATAAACCATGGCCAAACTTACTAGAATATGTATGCATGTCGCAATGCACAGGCATTCTACTTAGTACCTACTCCCTACGTTCCTAAATATAGGTCTTTCTAGAGATTTCAACAAGTGACTACGTACGGAGCAAAATGAGTGAATCTATACTCTAAAATATGTCTATATACATCCGTATGTGGTTGTCCATTTAAAGTTACTAAAAAGACTTACATTTAGGAATGGAGGGAGTATATAAGTAGAGGAAACATCAATGGATATGATACCAACCATGTATCATTAGAAGCATCACGAAGCATATTTTTATAATTTATTTATTTGTTATTATAATATAATTTTCAGTATGAACTTGATGAACCAAAGAAATCTTTGATTTCCAAAAATATTAACACACCTTATAATATTTTTAATAAATGGAGGAAGCATTTGTTTTCTGGGAAGGAAAGAAAAAGAAAAAGAAAAAAAGGGAAATGAGGGGAAGAGGAGACAAAGACGGAGTGGCCGGAGCCGGCCCAGCGTGTCATGATCGGTGGACTGAGCTGCGCTGGGCCGGGCTGGTGGTCGAGTTCCAGCCGAGTTCCGGCCGCTTCCAAATTTAAAAAATGTTTCCACTTTTTTTTAAAAATGTTTCCACTTTTTTAAAAAAATGTTTGTGTATTAGAAAATCAAGACTTTCAAAATATGTTGCATTTAAAAATATTAAAGATTTTAAAAATTGTTTTAGTTAAATGTTTGCAAATTCAAAATAATGTTCATGGTTAAAAAAACACATTTTATGAACTTGTACTTAATCTTCAAAACATGTTCACACATTCAAAAAATGTTCGTGTTTTTTCAAAAGGTTTATGTTGTCAAAAATGTTTAACAATTTTAAAGAAAAAACTACCTATTTCAAATGGTGTTCATCTATTTCCAAAAATGAACGACATTTTTAGAAAATGGTTCGCATTTTTGAAAACTGTACGGGGTTTAAATTTTTTTTCATGTTTTCAAAGATATTTGGCATTCATAAATATTAATTTATTTTCAGAAAAAAATATAAAAAACATAAAAAATTCAAATCTGACGCTGCAACATATTGTTTAATATTAATTGGTGGGTTGGTAGCCCGTGGACGAGTTTTTGAGGTCACGAGTTCGATCCTTCAACACGTCATTTTTTTTAATTTAAATTGTGCCTTACAAATATAGGTCGTTTTGGTGCCTGTCAATGGGCTGGCCCAGACGTGAACTATTGGGCGTCCCACACGCTATTTGACGGTAAAAGAGAATATATTGGTTTGGCTCTAATTTTGAAGAACTATGGGCTCGTGAGCGTTGAAAAAATTTAAGAGAAGAAACCCTGATAAAGAAGGTATTGTCTGGTTATGCATGGACTAAGATAATAAAACAGGATTTATGCGTAATCCATCCGGTTATGTTATTGTCGGAGAGACTGGTCGAAGCAACCGTGCCCCGAGGGTCGCCGCGCAGCTACCAAATAAGGAGAGTGCCACTACCCTGACACGATGGTGAACCTGAAGGAAAAAAACACAAGTTGGGTGGTTGCCGTCATGCCGACTAAGGGCATCTCCAGCCGTTGGCCCCCCAGGACGCATAAAAATCGCCCCCTGGGGGCGAGCCGGCGATACAATCGGCGCTGGGGGCGGTTTTGCGCCCAGTCGTCGCCCCCAGCTCGCCCCCATGCGCCGAAATTGGCCCACTTTGCATCCCAATTTCGGCAAATAAAGGGCTCATATGGGCGAGAATAGGCTCATATTTGGCGTGGTTTCGCCGTGTCTCGGCGTTCAATTATCAACACAATTATTTCTTATCACATATTTCATCACAGAAAAATCAAATACTTCAACAAAATAGTACAACAACAAATAGTTCAATACAAATTATATAGTTCAACAAATAAAAACTCGTATTTCATCACACGGCGTCTCCCTTGAGCCTCCATAGGTGCTCAATCAGATCTTTCTGCAATTGATGATGCACCTGTGGGTCTCGGATCTCCTGACGCATACTGAGATAGGCAGTCCAAGTTGCCGGTAGATGGTGATCAACTTCGGCTAGAGGACCCTGCCTGTAGTATGGTTCAGTGTCAAACACTGGGTCTTCTTGCTCGCTCTCGATGATCATGTTGTGCAAGATGACACAGCAAGTCATAATCTCCCACATTTGATCTTTGGACCAGGTCTGAGCGGGGTACCGAACAATATCGAATCGAGATTGGAGCACACCAAATGCCCGCTCGACATCCTTCCTGCAAGCCTCCTGAACTTTCGCAAACCAGGCGTTCTTGCCTCCTGCCGCAGGGTTTGAGATTGTCTTCACAAATGTCGACCATCTCGGATAGATGCCATCTGCTAGGTAGTACCCCTTGTTGTATTGGTGCCCATTAATCTAGAAGTTCACCGGAGGAGAATGGCCCTCAATGAGCTTGGCAAAAACAGGAGAGCACTGCAGCACGTTGATGTCATTGTGAGTTCCTGGCATACCAAAGAAGGAGTGCCAAATCCAGAGGTCCTGTGTGGCTACCGCCTCAAGCACCACACTGCAACCGCCTTTGGCGCCTTTGTACATCCCCTGCCAACCAAATGGGCAATTCTTCCATTTCCAATGCATGCAGTCGATGCTTCCAAGCATCCCAGGAAATCCTCTTGCTGCATTCTGGGCTAGGATCCGAGCAGTGTCTTCCACATTGGGTGTTCTCAAGTATTGTGGCCCAAACACTGCCACCACTGCCCGACAGAACTTGTAGAAACACTCTATGCTGGTGGACTCGGCCATGCGCCCATAGTCGTCGAGTGAATCACTGGGAGCTCCATATGCAAGCATCCTCATCGCTGTCGTGCACTTCTGGATGGAGGTGAATCCAAGAGCGCCAGTGCAATCCATCTTGCTCTTGAAGTAGTTGTCGAACTCCCGGATGGAATTCACAATCCTGAGGAAGAGCTTTCGGCTCATCCGATAATGGCGCCGAAATGTTTTCTCGCCATGAAGTGGAGCATCGGCGAAGTAGTTGGAGTAGAGCATGCAGTAGCCTTCGAGACGATGCCGGTTCTTTGCTTTCACCCGCCCCGGCGCCGAGCCACCTCGCCGCGGCTTTTCATTGCTCGCCAGCAGCAGGGCGAGGGCGGCGAGCACCATGAGATGCTCTTCTTCCTGGACGTCGGCCGCGGCTTCCTCCTCCAGCAGCGCGGCGAGCTCTTCCTCGTCATCCGAGTCCATCACCGAGACAAGCAAAACGCCGAACACCTTGCGCTCGGTGGGCGTGTACCCGCCGCTAAACCACGTCTCCGCGGCCGGAAACGGCGGCCGGAAACGCCCAGCTGCTGTGGGAGGGGCTGCCGCGGCGAAGCGCTGCTATTTTCCGGCGGGGAATGGCTATCTAGCGGAGTAGGGCGGCGGCCGTCGCCGGGATATAGCTAGTGGTGGCCGAGGGCGCAGGGGTGCGAGACGAGTCGGGGGAAGAAAACCTTGACTTTTCCCCTGTCGGTGTGGGCCAGGCGTGCTTTTCCTTAGCGTCGGAGCCCCCAACTGCTCCCCAGCGCGCCGGGTTCGGCCTGTGACCGCCGGGCGAAAAAAAGGTCCGAACCGGCGATTTTCGGCGTCCTGGAGGCGCGACTGGGCCGTTTTTTCGGCGTCGGCGCCGAAAAAGTGGCCTGGGGGGGCTGTTGGGGGCGCGGCTAGAGATGCCCTAATGTCACCACTATCAAGATCTCGCGGGACAAACATGACTCGCGAGAAAACCACAACTCCTCGCTCTATTGCCTCACCACTGTGGATACCGTTGATACTGTTTTTGAACATAATTTATCTCTCTCGTTGCTTCTCGAAAAAATATTTCTCCCGTTGCAACGCACAAGCATATTTGCTAGTATTTTTAATAAATGGAGGAAGCATTTGTTTTCTGGGAAGGAAAGAAAAAGAAAAAGAAAAAAAAGGGAAATGAGGGGAAGAGGAGACAAAAGACGGAGTGGCCGGGGCCTGCCCAGCGTGAAACCATCGGTGGACTGAGCTGCGCTGGGCCGGGCTGGTGGTCGAGTTCCGGCCGAGTTCCGGGCTGCGGTAAACGGGGTCCGATACCGACTTGGTGCAGAGCAAAGAAGGGCTCGCTCGGCTCGGCTAGGGTTCCTCTTCCTTTCGATGTTTATATAGATCGAGACGGCACCGCCGCCTCCTCCAATCCAATCCCCAAACCAGCGCAAGCGACAAACCTCGAAACCCAAGATCTACATCGACAGCAGAGGAACCATCAATCAATGAAGAAGAGGCCATGGCGGGCAAGGAGGAGGCGGGGAAGTTGATGGTCAGTCCGGGCAGCGCTGCCAATTCGACGGAGGCTGGAGTCGATGGTCCTGCGGCGGTGTTCCCCTCCGCCGCCGGATCCATCTACACGGAGGGTGACGAGTCAGAGAAGGGGGTTGCTGCGATTGACAAGATGCTTGGGGAGGCGAATCTGTCGTCCGCCGTCGCCAATCAGCCGGCCGCAGCACCGCCAGGTCCAAACAAGGGCAAGGTTCGGCTGTCGAAAGCCGAGATCAGGACCATAATTGCGCTGAAGCCGGAGCAACACCCCAGCGCCGATTACCTGGACGATCTGGCAGAGTATTTCCCTCCGGAGTGGATTGAGGAAAGGAAGCGTGCCCACGCTGACAGTGTAGAGCTTTTCAAGAAGATGGACGACGATTTCGAAGAGTACCGGCAGCAGGTCTTAGTGTCTGTGCGGGACAAGGGCTACTTCGAGGTCGATGAAGACTTCATCGCCAATAGGGAAAGAGACAATGAGTTGGGTCTCGAACAACAGAGGAGGATTCAGGCGGCTAATCCCCGTAGCCGCAAGTATGTTGCTACCCCGGAGGACAGGATAAGGGATGCAGACGGTTATATTCCTTACGTTCGTAAGATAGCTGATGCTCTTGTTGATTATGTTGTCATTGATGATGAAGTTGTGTTTCTTAAAGATTAGTCCTGAAGACAGAGTGCAAGCGTGAAATTCAACTCAGAGGATGGCTCGTTTAGCCCATACCTGTCTATCTACTATTATTAATCTGTGTATTTAGCATATAATCTGAGTTATTTTGGATCCTTCCAAGCGTCCATGCTTGTTCTATCAAACTGTGTCCCATCTCCTGCTATGTTATGTTTCGCACTCCAGTTTATCATTTACAATCCTGCTATGTGGTTGCTGCTGTGGGTGACTCCTTTGCTAATTTGCTTGTGCAATGAACGTGGTTTCTGCTCCCAAAACAGTACCTTCCTTCCTCTGTTGCAGTAGTATTTCTAGTATCTCTGTCTGGTAGTAACAATTCAACCTAAAATGAATGGTCGTGCACTGCACTTCTGCTGTGAACTGGATCATGAGCACTCACCTGTCGTTTGTTTCACCAAGCATCCTGGCCTGTTTCACCATGGCCTACTTCTCGCTTCTCGTGTTGTTTGGATGGTCGTCATGTTCTCTATCTTGAATTGGAAATGGTAGTTTTTGGATGACATTTACTCAACTTTTTGGTGTTTGTTATCCATGCCTTCGTTCCTCTGCAAACCAGAGCAGGGTGTCCACTGGCCATCTCGCCATCTCTGCATCATCCCCGAGTATACCCCATCTCCTGGCTCTTATACAGTTTACGCTTCCTGCCTTGCTGTAAGACTGTTGGATTTCCACTCGGTTCCTTCCTTACAAGCCATGATTCAACTAGACCTTTTTCACCACTTCTTGCTTCCCGTGTTGTTTGGACAGTCATTATGTTCTATCTCGTCTTGGAAGTTGTAGATTTTCTTCTTCTTTTCTTCTTTAATCTTTGGCCCCGCTGGCCAAAGTACAATCTTTTGCTATCAAGTTTTTGGTTGGAGTGGCCTATTTGCCTTTTTCTTTCTTCTTCTTTTGAAAGACACCTAGTTGTGGTTTTTACCCCGGATCATTGACTCAAACCTGGGTGTCAATGTTTGCAATTTTAAATCAACAGGGGGTCAAAATGTGAAACATTGACTGATACATATGGGAGCCTCAAGAAGCTGTTTACTGATCAGAGGAAGATGAGGTCATTACGAATGTACTGTAGCTGCCATTGACGCTCTTGCAGTGAAGAATTGCAGAGTTGAAACGTGGACAAAGGACATAGAAAAAGCAATTTTCTGGTATCAAATGTTCCTATATGGAATGCACTAAAATGTCTCAACAAATTTCAGCAGAGCAATTCAAATATACAGACTACTAATCTACTCCCCCCGTTCCTAAATATTTGTCTTTCTAGAGATTTGAACAAGTGACTACATACGAAGCAAAATGAGTGAATCTACACTCTAAAATATGTCTATATATATCCCTATGTGGTAGCCCATTCGAAATCTCAAAAAGACAAATATTTAGGAACGGAGAGAGTAGCAAGGAACTCCAAGAATCATATGCCAAAATGTCTAATTATAATTAAATTTCATGGCGTGCAAAGAATTATCCATGAGACAATCAGTTTTGCACAAAAACACAAGGGTACATGCATGTGGCACCCTGCCTCAGAGCAACCGGTTTACCTTGCATTGTCAGCCTAGAGATCATGTCTTGTCAGCCTAGAGATCATGCCTTCTGGCAACACACAACAACTTGGTACAGAAAGATAACCGCTTTATTGATTTCTGTGGGTACAAGGGTCTAACGATACAAGAGTTAACGAGGCCAAGCGGCACACACAATGCTGCTGCACATATGTACATTATTTAGTAGACATGTTGGGGCCTCGGCGATAGCTACTTGGCAGCGGAACGACAACGTAGAAGGACTCCATCTCACAGGGACACTGATATGGACACGGCATGACTGCGATGCACAATGCAACTCCAACTTCCGGTACAGCTTCTCGTGAAACTGGCATGACACGCCAGATGAGTACTTTGAATGTACTCGCAAGCTCACAATAAACAAAGCAACAATGGCAAACAACAACATGATATTTAAGCAAGTTATATGCAAGAACATGACATGCTTACCATCTTGGTTACCTCGTAACCACGAACATCATCTTAACACGGTGATCTCCTCCAGATCACAAAAGAAACCATCTCGATGGTTCCAACAACTTCATCACCATATCAAGTGCCACAAGTATAACTTTAGTGTGTAGGTTAATTATTTCTGTTCATCCACGATGTGACCTACTACGAGTTGTGTCCATAACCGAGGACGCGACTATCGATAGATTAAGCACACTATGCAGAGGTTAGTACACTGTACCCACACCACAGAACCCATGGCCTCGTGCTCCCATTCGGGTGGACCAACGACATTTCGACAAAACCGATCTATTGTATGACACTCTCCCGGCTACTCCGACCAAATCCCCTTTGGTATAAGTTATGGGTGGCCCTGATGCCACTCAGACATCGAACGACCATCATCATGGCAAAACAAAACGGTCCCAAACGGGGACAATTGTACCAAAACAACTACGGGCACACAAGGCTATGCCTGCCTACTGGGCTAGGGCAGCACAAGCGCATAACCTTGCCTCGTTGGAGGCACCAGCGAGAGGCATGACAACAGACCAAATCAGGGCCTTCCCATAAAGGCAAATGTGGTTGCACTGGGAAGCTCGATTCGGTGGCACCATGACTCGATCAACAACATGTTCAAGTTGCATTGTAGTCAGGTTTAACTTGAAATGAAATTTATTCGAGCCATAGTATGCCATGAAAATACCATGATATGCATATGCATCATTTCAACATAATCCCGGTATTAACCTACACATGCTCATGATCATATTACTCTACTGCATAAGCTAGACCAAACAACTCAAATACCACTGAAAACATAGTAAGCACAACATGAATATGAAACTAACACATGTGAGATTATTTAAATAACTATATGCATTATATGAGAACATATTCAAGTAAAAATCATATTCATTGAAATTTCACTCTTGCAAATGTTTGTGCTGGCTTGCCTTAGTTCAGAGGAGGGTCACACTCCTCCTAGTTCTCCTCAAGGTAGCAAGATCCTTCTGAAAATATTAAAAATGGTATAAAAATGTCACATAACACTTTTAAACGCACCATAAATTATAAATAGCAAACAAAAATCTCAAAATTTGCATGCTGATAGAGGAGATCAGGACAAAACCAATGCAAAAAGAATCAACTGATTTGGACTTGTAGAATAAAAGTTATAGCTACTCAAAGTTGGGTCAATTTTTTGATTTAAAATGAATTTCAGAATAAACAGAAGTAATGACGTCGAATGCGTATTTTAGGATTACACCTCCACTTATACCGCTTTGGGGGGAGCGACGGAGAGACTATTGGGTGGGGCCCATTATCAGGTTTAAAGGGGAGAGAGAGAGGTAGGGGATGACGGCTCTGTCACCGGTGGTTCTCTGGTGAGGAGTCCACGTCGGCCGCTGGCGAAGGGATGGTTGGATGCGCCTCTGCACGGCAAACAAGCACATACCAGTAGTGTGGGCGAAGGTGGATGGACGACGTCGCATCGTTCTTCTCCATAGGTGGCGGTGGAGGGGGCTTGATACGTCTCCAATGTATCTATAAATTTTGATTGTTCCATGCTACCATATTAACAGTTTTGGATATTTTATATGCCTTAATTTTCTATTTTATATTATTTTTGGGACTAACCTATTAACCTAGAGCCTAGTGCCAGTTTCTGTTTTTTCCTTGTTTTAGAGTTTCGTAGGAAAGGAATACCAAACAGAGTCCAAATAGAATGAAACATTCGCGATGATTTTTCTTGGACCAGAAGACACCCAGGAGACTTGGAGATGAAGTCGGAGAAGCCACAAGGTATCCACAAGGACGGAGGGCGCGCCCAGGGGGTAGGGCGTGCCCCCCACCCTTGTGGGCCCCCTGTGCACCTCCGGACCTAATTCTTCCGCACATATATTCCCATATATCCCCAAACCACCCGAAGCATCCACGAAAACAATTTTCCACTGCCGCAACCTTCTGTACTCGTGAGATCCCCTCTAGGGACTTTTTCGGCACCCTGCTAGAGGGAGATTCGATCACGGAGGGCTTCTACATCAACCTATTGCCCTTCCGATGAAGCGTTTAGTAGTTTACCATAGACCTACGGGTCCATAGCTAGTAGCTAGATGGCGTCTTCTCTCTCTTTGACTCTTAATACCATGTTCTCCTCAATTTTCTTGGAGATCTAGTCGATTTAATACTCTTTTGCGGTGTATTTGCTGAGATCCGATGAACTGTTGATTTACGATCAGCTTATCTAGGAATATTATTTGAATCTTCTCTGAATTCTTTTATGCATGATTTGATATCTTTGTAATTCTCTTCGAACTATCGGTTTGGTTTGGCCAACTAGATTGGTTTTTCTTGCTATGGGAGAAGTGCTTAGCTTAGGGTTCAATCTTGCGGTTTCCTTTCCCAGTGACAGTAGGGGCAGTAAGGCACGTATTGTATTGTTGCCATCAAGGATAAAAAGATGTGGTTTTTTCTATCAAATTTCTTAAGTTAATTTCTCTACATGATGTCATCTTACTTAATGCGTTACTCCGTTCTTTATGAACTTAATACTCTAGATGCATGATGGGCAGCGGTCGATGTGTGGAGTAATAGTAGTAGATGCAGAATTGTTTCGGTCTATTTGACATGGACGTGATGCCTATATTCATGATCATTGCCTTAGATATCGTCATAACTTTGCGCTTTTCTATTAACTGATCAGCAGTAATTTGTTCACCCACCGTATTCTTTGCTATCTTGAGAGAGGCCTCTAGTGAAACCTATGCCCCCCGGGTCTATCTTCCATCATATTAGTTTTCAATCTACTATTTTGCAATCTTTTACTTTCCGATCTATAAACCAAAAATACCAAAAAGATTACTTTCTCGTTTATCTATCTCTATCAGATCTCACTTTTGCAAGTAACCATGAAGGGATTGACAACCCCTTTATTGTGTTGGGTGCAAGTTGTTTGATTGTTTGTGCAGGTATTTGGTGATTTGTGCGTTGTCTCCTACTGGATTGATACCTTGGTTCTCAAACTGGGGGAAATACTTATCTCTACTTTGCTGCATCACCCTTTTCTCTTCAAGGGAAAAACCAACGCAAGCTATAGAAGTAGCAGGAAGAATTTGTAGCACCTTTGCCAGGGAGATCTACGCCATGTCAAGACATACCAAGTACCCATCATAAACTCTCACTCTTGCATTACATTATTCGCCATTCGCCTCTCGTTTTCCTCTCCCCCACTTCTAAAATGATTTTCGATTCTTTTTGCCTTTTCTTCGCCCCTCTTCCGTTCGCCTTCTTCATTTGCTTTTTCTGTGCTCGTGTGTTGGATTTCTTGCTTTGTCACGATGGCTCAAGAGAATACCAAATTGTGTAATTTTTCCAACAACAACAACAATGATTTTATTACTACTCCGATTTCTCCCACCACTAGTGCGGAATCTTATGAAATTAATGCCGCCTTGCTGAATCTTGTTATGAAAGATCAATTTTCTGTCCTTCCCAGTGAAGATGTCGCATCCCATCTTAATAGTTTCGTTCAGTTATTTGATATGTAAAAGAAAAAAGATGTGGATAATGATATTTTTAAATTGGAGCTATTCCATTCTCACTATTATATCGTGCTAAAACGTGGTTTTCATCTTTGCCTAAGAATAGTATTGATTTATGGAATAAGTGTATAGATGACTTTATTTCCAAGTATTTTCCTCCCGCTAAGATCATCTCCCTTGGGAACGATATTATGAATTTTAAGCAACTTGATCATGAACATGGTGCATAATCTTGGGAGAGGATGAAATTTATGATACGAAATTGCCCTACTCACGGTTTGAATTTGTGGATGATTGTACAAAACTTTTATGTCGGATTGAATTTTGCTTCTAGAAATCTTTTAGATTCGGTTGCGGGAGGTGCTTCTATGGAAATCACTTTAGGAGAAGCTACTAAACTCCTAGATAATATTATGGTTAATTATTCTCAATGGCACACCGAAAGATCTTCCACTAATAAAAAAGTGCATGCGATTGAAGAGATTAATGTTTTGAGTGGAAAGATGGATGATCTTATGAAATTATTTGTGAGCAAGAGTGCTTCTATTGATCCTAGTGATATTCCCTTGTCTACTTTGATTGAGAATAATAATGAATCTATGGATGTGAAGTTTGTTGGTAGGAACAATTTTGGTAATAACGCCTATAGACGTAATTTTAATCCTAGGCCGTTTCCTAGTGATTCCTCTAATAATTATGGTAATTCCTACAAAACTTCTTCTGGAAATTATAATAATATGCCCTCTGATTTTGAGATTAGTGTTAAAGAATTGATGAGTTCGCAAAAGAATTTCAATGCTTTGATTGAAGAAAAATTTCTTAAGATTGATGATTTGGCTAGGAACGTGGATAGAATTTCTCGTCATGTTAATTCTTTCAAACTTAGATCTATTCCACCCAAGCATGATATTAATGAGTCTCTCAAAGCTATGATAATTTCCATTGATGAGTGCAAAAAAAGAACCGCTAAGATGCGTGCTAAATGAGATTGGTTTGTAAAAACGTGTTCTTCTAGTTTCCGTGAAAATAAAGATGAAGATCTTAAAGTGATTGATGTGACTCCTATTAAATCTTTGTTTTCCAATATAAATCTTGATAAAGATGGGACTGGAGATGAGTCAACTTTAGTTAAAAGGTGTCCCAATGATTCAGAGTTTTTAGATCTTGATGCAAAACTTGATCCGGCCGTTGTTGTGACCTTCTCCTTCGAGCCTCCCATCGTGCTTCTTGATGGGGGCAAACCAACAATAGGGTCTCCGACGCCTATATAATTCTCTCAAAAGGAGATGCACTCATGCGTCAGATACCCCTGGAAGATGCTTCCCATTAGGATGGGACATGTTACAAACAAATCCTTTGATGACCCCATTCATCCTCTTGAACGACATCATGCTCTGAAGGAATGTCGGCTCGAGGTCGATGATGTCGTCCACGATGTGGACACACAGATGCACCATGGCGTCAAAGAACGCGGGCGGGAAGTACATGTCAAGCTCACATAGTATTGTTGGGGAACGTAGTAATTTCAAAAAATTTCCTACGCACACGCAAGATCATGGTGATGCACAGCAACGAGAGGGGAGAGTGTTGTCTACGTACCCTCGTAGACCGTTCGCGGAAGCGTTATATCAATGCGGTTGATGTAGTCGTACGTCTTCACGTCCGACCGATCCAAGTACCGAAAGCACGGCACCTCCGAGTTCTGCACACGTTCGGCTCGGTGACGTCCTCGCCTTCTCGATCCAGCAAGAGGGGAGAAGTAGTAGATGAGTTCCGGCAGCACGACGGCGTGGTGACGGTGTTGGTGAAGAACAATCTCTGCAGGGCTTCGCCTAAGCACTACGAAAACTATGACAGAGGATAAACTATAGGAGACGGGGTTGCCGGCACACGGCTTGGTGTTTCTTGATGTGTCCTTTGTGCTAGCCCCGCCCCTCTATTTATATGTTGAGCCCTGGGGTCGAAACTTGGAGTAAAATCCTCCACAAAGTCGGTTTCACCCGAAAGGCAAGAGTCCTTCTCGGACTCCAGGGCCAGACGCCAGGGTTCCCGGCGTCTGGACCCAGACGCCAGGGACCCTGGCGTCTGGCCCCTGGACTCCATAAAACTTCCTTTTGCGCTTTCCAAAAACCTTGTGGGCTTTCCCCTTTGGCCCAAATAACGTGTTCTCGTACCCAAACATTTCGGGAAACATCCGGAACCCCTTCCGGTGATTTCCGGAACCCTTCCGGTGACCAAACACTATTATCACATATATCAAACATTATCTCCGGACCATTCCGGAGTTCCTCGTCATGTCCGTGATCTCATCCCGGACTCCGAACAACATTCGGTCACCAACATACATAACTCACATAGTACTATATCGTCAACGAACGTTAAGCGTGCGGACCCTATGGGTTCGAGAACTATGTAGACATGACCGAGACACGTCTCCGGTCAATAACCAATAGCGGGACCTGGATGCCCATATTGGCTCCTACATATTCTACGAAGATCTTTATCGGTCAGACCGCATAACAACATACGTTGTTCCCTTTGTCATCGGTATGTTACTTGCCCGAGATTCGATCGTCGGTATCCAATACCTAGTTCAATCTCGTTACCGACAAGTCTCTTTACTCGTTCCGTAATACATCATCTCGCAACTAACATATTAGTTGCAATGCTTGCAAGAATTATGTGATGTGCATTACCGAGAGGGCCCAGAGATACCTCTCCGACAATCGGAGTGACAAATCCTAATCTCGAAATACGCCAACCCAACATCTACCTTTGGAGACACCTGTAATGCTCCTTTATAATCACCCAGTTACGTTGTGACGTTTGGTAGCACCCAAAGTGTTCCTCCGGCAAACGGGAGTTGCATAATCTCATAGTCATAGGAACATGTATAAGTCATGAAGAAAAGCAATAGCAACATACTAAACGATCGGGTGCTAAGCTAATGGAATGGGTCATGTCAATCAGATCATTCAACTAATGATGTGATCCCGTTAATCAAATAACAACTCTTTGTCCATGGTTAGGAAACATAACCATCTTTGATTAACGAGCTAGTCAAGTAGAGGCATACTAGTGACACTCTGTTTGTCTATGTATTCACACATGTATTATGTTTCGGTTAATACAATTCTAGCATGAATAATAAACATTTATCATGATATAAGGAAATAAATAATAACTTTATTATTGCCTTTAGGGCATATTTCCTTCAGTCTCCCACTTGCACTAGAGGCAATAATCTAGTTCACATCGTCATGTGATTTAACAGCAATAGTTCACATCGCCATGTGATTAGCACCCATAGTCCACATCGATATGTGACCAACACCCAAAGGATTTACTAGAGTCAATAATCTAGTTCACATCGTTTATGTGATTAACACCCAAAGAGTACTAAGGTGTGATCATGTTTTGCTTGTGAGATAATATTAGTCAACGGGTCTGTCACATACAAATCCGTAAGTATTTTGCGAATTCTATGTCTACAATGCTCTGCACGGAGCTACTCTAGCTAATTGCTCCCACTTTCAATATGTATCTAGATCGAGACTTAGAGTCATCCAGATCTATGTCAAAACTTGCATCGACGTAACTTTTGACGACGAACCTTTTTGTCATGTCCATAATCGAGAAACATATCCTTATTTCACTAAGGACAATTCTGACCGCTGTCCAGTGATCTACTCCTAGATCACTATCGTACTCCCTTGCTTAATCAGTGTAGGGTATACAATAGATCTGGTATACAGCATGACATACTTTATAGAACCTATGGCCAAGGCATAGGGAATGACTTTCATTCTCTTTCTATCTTCTGCCGAGGTCGGGCTTTGAGTCTTACTCAACTTTACACCTTGTAATACAGGCAAGAACTCTTTCTTTGACTGCTCCATTTTGAACTACTTCAAAATCTTGTCAAGGTATGTACTCATTGAAAAAACTTATCAAGCATCTTGATCTATCTTTATAGATCTTGGAGCTCAATATGTAAGCAGCTTCACCGAAGTCTTTCTTTGAAAAACTCCTTTCAAACACTCCTTTATGCTTTACAGAATAATTCTACATTATTTCCGATCAACAATATGTCATTCACATATACTTATCAGAAATGCTGTAGTGCTCCCACTCACTTTCTCGTAAATACAGGCTTCACCGCAAGTCTGTATAAAACTATATGGTTTGATCAACTCATCAAAGTGTATATTCCAACTCCGAGATGCTTGCACCAGTCCACAGATGGATCGCTGGAGTTTGCACATTTTGTTAGCACCTTTCGGATTGACAAAACCTTCTGGTTGCATCATATACAACTCTTCTTTAATAAATCCATTAAGGAATGCAGTTTTTGTTTATCCATTTGCAAGATTTCATAAAATGCAGCAATTACTAACATGATTCGGACAGACTCAAGCATAGATACGAGTGAGAAACTCTCATCGTAGTCAACACCTTGAACTTGTCGAAAACCTTTTGCGACAATTCTAGCTTTGTAGATAGTAACACTACTATCAGCGTCCGTCTTCCTCTTGAAGATCCATTTATTTTCTATGGCTTGCCGATCATCGGCAAAATCCATCAAAGTCCATACTTCGTTCTCATACATGGATTATATCTCAGATTTCATGGCCCAAACCATTTCGCGGAATCTGGGCTCATAATCGCTTCCTCATAGTTTGCAAGTTCGTCATGGTCTAGTAACATGACTTCCAGAACAGGATTACCGTACCACTCTGGTGCGGATCTCACTCTGGTTTACCTACGAGATTCAGTAGTAACTTGATCTGAAGTTACATGATCATCATCATTAGCTTCCTCACTAATTGGTGTAGTTGTCACAAGAACAGATTTCTGTGATGAACTACTTTCCAATAAGGGAGAAGGTACAATTACCTTATCAAGTTTTCTACTTTCCTCCCACTCACTTCTTTCGAGAGAAACTCCTTCTCCAGAAAGTTTCCGAATTTAGCAACAAAAGTCTTGCCTTCGGATCTGTGATAGAAGGTGTATCCAATAGTTTCCTTTGGATATCCTATGAAGACACATTTCTCCGATTTGGGTTCGAGCTTATCAGGTTGAAGCTTTTTCACATAAGCATCGCAACCCAAAACTTTCAGAAACGACAACTTTGGTTTCTTGCCAAACCACAGTTCATAAGGCGTCGTCTCAACGGATTTTGATGGTGCCCTTTTAACGTGAATGCAGCTGTCTTTAATGCATAACCCCAAAACGATAGTGGTAGATCGGTAAGAGACATCATAGATCGCACCATATCTAATAAGGTATGGTTATGACGTTCGGACACACCATTTACATTGTGGTGTTCCAGGTGGCATGAGTAGTGAAACTATTTCACATTGTTTTTAACTGAAGGCCAAACTCGTAACTCAAATACTCTTCTCTACGATCAGATCGTAGAAACTTTATTTTCTTGTTACGATGATTTTTCACTTCACTCTGAAATTCTTTGAACTTTTCAAATGTTTCAGACTTATGTTTCATCAAGTAGATATACTCATATCTGCTCAAATCATCTGTGAAGATCAGAAAATAATGATACCTGTCGCGAGCCTCAATATTCATCGGACCACATACATCAGTATGTATGATTTCCAACAAGTCTATTGCTCGCTCCATTGTTCCAAAGAACAGAGTCTTAGTCATCTTGCCCATGAGGCATGGTTCGCAAGCATCAACTGATTCATAATCAAGTGATTCCAAAAGCCCATCAGCATGGAGTTTCTTCATGCGCTTTACACCAATATGACCTAAACGGCAGTGCTACAAATAAGTTGCACTATCATTATTAACTTTGCATCTTTTGGTTTCAATATTATGATTATGTGTATCACTATGATCGAGATCCAACGAACTATTTTCATTGGGTGTGTAACCATATAAGGTTTTATTCATGTAAACAAAACAACAATTTATTCTCTTACTTAAATGAATAACCGTATTACAATAAACATGATCAAATCATATTCATGCTCAACGCAAACACCAAATAACACTTATTTAGGTTCAACACTAATCCCGAAATTATAGGGAGTGTGCGATGATGATCATATCAATCTTGGAACCACTTCCAACACACAGCGTCACTTCACCCTTAACTAGTCTCTGTTTATTCTGCAACTCCCGTTTCGAGTTACTAATCTTAGCAACTGAACTAGTATCAAATACTGAGGGTTTGCTATAAACACCAGTAAAGTACACATCAATAACATGTATATCAAATATACTTATGTTCACTTTGCCATCCTTCTTATCCGCCAATCACTTGGGGTAGTTCCGCTTCCAGTGACCAGTCCCTTTGCAGTAGAAGCACTTAGTCTCAGGCTTAGGACCAGACTTGGGCTTCTTCACTTGAGCAGCAACTTGCTTGCCATTCTTCTTGAAGTTCCCCTTCTTCCCTTTTCCCTTTTCTTGAAACTAGTGGTCTTGTCAACCATCAACACTTGATGTTTTTCTTGATTTCTACCTTCGTTGATTTCAGCATCACGAAGAGCTTGGGAGTTGTTTCCGTTATCCCTTGCATATTATAGTTCATCACGAAGTTCTACTAACTTGGTGATGGTGACTAGAGAATTATGTCAATCACTATCTTATCTGGAAGATTAACTCCGACTTGATTCAACCGATTGTAGTACCCAGACAATCTGGGCACATGCTCACTAGTTGAGCGATTCTCCTCCATATTTTAGCTATAGAACTTGTTGGAGACTTCATATCTCTCAACTCGGGTATTTGCTTGAAATATTAACTTCAACTCCTGGAACATCTCATATGGTCCATGACGTTCAAAACGTCTTTGAAGTCCCGATTCTAAGCCGTTAAGCATGGTGCACTAAACTATCAAGTAGTCATCATATTGAGCTAGCCAAACGTTCATAACGTCTGCATCTGCTCCTGGAATAGGTCTGTCACCTAGCGGTGCATCAAGGACATAATTCTTCCGTGCAGCAATGAGGATAAACCTCAGATCACGGATCCAATCCGCATCATTGCTACTAACATCTTTCAACACAATTTTCTCTAGGAACATATCAAAATAAACATATGAAAGCAACAACGCGAGCTATTGATCTACAACATAGATATGCTAATACTACCAAGACTAAGTTCATGATAAATTAAAGTTCAATTAATCATATTACTTAAGAACTCCCACTTAGATAGACATCCCTCTAATCCTCTAAGTGATTACGTGATCCAAATCAACTAAACCATGTCCGATCATCACGTGAGATGGAGTAGTTTCATTGGTGAACATCTTTATGTTGATCATATCTACTATATGATTCACGCTCGACCTTTCGGTCTCCGTGTTCCGAGGCCATATCTGCATATGCTAGGCTCGTCAAGTATAACCCGAGTATTCTGCGTGTGCAAAACTGGCTTGCACCCGTTGTAGATGGACGTAGAGCTTATCACACCCGATCATCACGTGGTGTCTGGGCACGACGAACTTTGGCAACAGTGCATACTCAGGGAGAACACTTCTTGATAATTTAGTGAGAGGTCATCTTATAATGCTACCGTCAATCAAAGCAAGATAAGATGCATAAAAGATAAACATCACATGCAATCAATTATAAGTGATATGATATGGCCATCATCATCTTGTGCTTGTGATCTCCATCTTGGAAGCACCGTCGTGATCACCATCGTCACCGGCGCGACACCTTGATCTCCATCGTAGCATCGTTGTCGTATCGCCAATCTTATGCTTCCACGACTATCACTACCGCTTAGTAATAAAGTAAAGCATTACATCGCGATTGCATTGCATACAATAAAGCGACAACCATATGGCTCCTGCCAGTTGCCGATAACTCGGTTACAAAACATGATCATCTCATACAATAAAATTTAGCATCATGTCTTGACCATATCACATCACAACATGCCCTGCAAAAACAAGTTAGACGTCCTCTACTTTGTTGTTGCAAGTTTTATGTGGCTGCTACGGGCTTGAGCAGAACCGTTCTTACCTACGCATACAAAACCACGGCATGAAGTCTGTGTATAAGGTTTTGCCTAGTAGTGTCAATCTCGTTACCGGCAAGTCTCTTTACTGTTTTGTAATGCATCATCCCGCAACTAACTCATTAGTTGCATTGCTTGCAAGGCTTATAGTGATGTGCATTACCGAGAGGGCCCAGAGATACCTCTCCGACAATCGGAGTGACAAATCATAATCTCGATCTATGCCAACTCAACAAGTACCATCGGAGACACCTATAGAGAACCTTTATAATCACCCAGTTACATTGTGACGTTTGGTAGCCACACAAAGTATTCCTCCAGTAATCGGGAGTTGCATAATCTCATAGTCATAGGAACATGTATAAGTCATGAAGAAGGCAATAGCAGTAAACTAAAATGATCAAGTGCTAAGCTAACGGAATGGGTCAAGTCAATCACATTATTATCTAATGATGTGACCCCGTTAATCAAATGACAACTAATGTCTATGGCTAGGAATCTTAACCATCTTTGATTCAACGAGCTAGTCAAGTAGAGGCATACTAGTGACACTCTGTTTGTCTATGTATTCACACATGTACTAAGTTTCCGGTTAATACAATTCTAGCATGAATAATAAACATTTATCATGTTATAAGGAAATAAATAATAACTTTATTATTGCCTCTAGGGCATTTTTCCTTCAGCACGATGTTCCTTGGATCTTCTGCAGCTAACCCATATATGGTGTTGAATGCTCTCCACTGGCTACCATCTATGAGGTGTCTCAGTTCGGATCATCTCCATCGTCGGGCTTCTTCCTCTTCGCGTGCAGCGCATGAGCTTTGCTTCCTTAGGATCTATGAAATACCGCTGCATACGGGGAGTGATCGTAAAGTACCATACAACTTTATGAGGAGCTTTATTTCCTACCTTCTTGTATCGAGAAGCATTTCACACGGGACAGCTAGTTTTTTCCGTGTGCTCCCCCCAATAAATGATGCAATCGTTGATGCATGTGTGGTACATAATGTGCGGCAAATCAAAAGGGCAAACGATTTTCTTGGCCTCCTCGACACTAGTAGGACACAGGTTCCCCGCGGGAAGAACTTTATTATGTAGATACTTCAAATGCTCATCGAGGCTTTTGTCAGTCCATTTGTTTTTGCCCTTCGTCTTTAGAAGTTCGAGCATGAAAATCAAGCAGGTCACCTTGGGATCGCAACCGTCATACAATGGAGTCTTTGAGTCTACTTCAAGTTGCGCCAGCTTGGCCTCCTCTCTAGAAGCAGCTCTCTCGCTAGTCGTACTCTTGCGAAGGAGGTCTCGAACATGAGGGTCATGCACGAATGCACTTAGTAGCGTCGAAGACTGCGGCATGACCGCCGCCTCTTCTCCGCCATGTCTGGACTCTTCTTCGTCTTGTCCGGAATATTCTCCGCCGCCATCATTTCCGGACTCTTCCCCGTCGCCATGTCCGGCGCCATCTTCTTCGTGTCGATCGTTCATCTATTCGTCTAGCCCCATGTCGTTATTCCCTGCCATGTGGACGTCCTCCTCATCATCATCATCTTCTTCACTTATCCACCGAGTATAGCCATCCACGAAACCATTCATCAGCAGGTGCGCCTTCAAAGTGGCACGACCAAAAGGGTCCAAAAGGTCTCCTTCTTTGCATCTTGCACATGGACATCTAATCATAGTCCGATTATTCGCATACATGTCCATCACCACGGATTGCATGTATCGCTCCACGTTCCATCCACTCACCTCATGACCGACTGCACGGTATGAACAAGTAAAAGGTTAAAAACAAAATGCATGCATGCTACAAAGTCATATAAAAATTTGGCATGACCTTGCCTAAAAATAGGACATACCGAGTTTGCTCGAAATTCACCGAAACGGAAATAAATCGACATTTCGGCAAAACATAAGCAACTCGGCAGCATGTCACTCGCACAAATCTCTCCATATCCCAAACACATATATTCTCATTCACACACATATTTTCATTCTTGAAATGAACAACTTTTTACTCACCTATATATATCTCCCGATAGAGACTGAGCACGGTTACATGAGGCCTTTCGCTACCGGTACGGATCGAAAATGGGGATGGCTAAATAGCTAGCTAGATCTATTAGTTGGGGATGAGAGATGACTCTAGCTAATTAATGGAGAGAGAGTTATGGTGGAGGGGCATTATTGGGGAAGAGAAGAGAGGTAGGAGGATGAGAGAGATGAGAGGCCATTTATGGAGGAGAGTTATGGTGGAGGGGGACAATTAATGAGGAGAGAAGAGAAGGTAGAAGGAAGAGATAAGAAGGGCAACAATGGTGGATAAGAGGAGAGCAGAAAGGAGGGGGGGGAGGGGGGGGGGGGGGGAAAAGGTGGCAAAAGCCGCAACTAGCAGTAGCGCTGCTTTCCAAAAAACGCTGCTGCTATGGTACATAGTAGTAGCACTTTCCAGGAAACGCGCTACTACTAAGTGGGGCCCATTAGCAGTAGTCGTGCTGTAAAATAAAGCACTACTGCTAAAATCTTAGTAGTAGCGCTGTTTTCTGGACATCGCTAGTACTACAGCTAGCGTCGGTGGGAGCGTTGGGTCCCCTTTAGTAGTAGCGCTTTATCTGCTTCCAGCACTACTGCTAAAGGATTACTTGTAGCGCTGCCCGGGATGAGTGCTACTGCTACTTAGCAGCAGTGCTTCCTTTTTAAAAGTGCTATTGGTGAGCTCCTGTGTATAAGAATTTCCCTAGTAGTGTGTCGTATGACTTGGACCGGGTCTATTGGAAGTCATTTATATTGTACGTCGTGATTGAAACATTTGACCTTTAGTAATACAGGAATTGTTCCGCAAAAAAAGCCATCTAATCACCCTTCTTATCAATGGTAGAAGTGTCGATATTCCTCATCAAATCAACCTTCTTACAAACAGCCAAAAAAATGAAGGGTAAATACACACAGCTGCCAAGTATAGAGAATGGTAATCACAAATGCCAATCGAACCCATAAAATCAACATGGACGAACAAATTAGACATCAAAGAAACACACAGATTTCTTCAATGTTGTTACAAAAAAATTAATTAATTTGGAGCATCCATCCAGTATGAAACATATTTTCTGAAAAAATAAAATCAGTATGACACACATAAATTGCAGACGCCATACTGAAGTTGAGACTTGAGCTGCCCGTCTCTAGATCGGATGGATGGACATTTTAATTTATAAAAAAAACTAACGCCCACACATGTGGCATCTTGCACATCGCCCACATGCCTCCATCACCACTTATTTTGTCACATATGAACATGTGACATCAGCAGGAATCTTTTTGGTTTTCGGCATAAAAATATTTTATCGCCTAATTAAAAATCGAAATAAAATTCCGTTTTCACCATTAAATTCGTCTTGACGAGATCTTCAAAACTAGACCTCGTGTTGATATGTTTCCATGAAATTTTTTTTACCCAAAAGTTGCCATGATGTTTTCACTGTAGTTGCCAACTAAAGTTGGCATGTGGCAATTTTAGTTTTATAGTATGCAATTTTAGTTTTTTTGATGATGGCAATTCAGTACTTTGACCATAAAAATTAGTTTTTGTAAGAACCATGGCAATCTTAAGTGCAATAATCATGAAAATTTTGGTTTATGGTTCATGGCAAGTCTAATTTCTTAATTTCCCATTTTATAATATGTCAAAAATTACTATTAAATGTAGAAGAAAATAGCTGAGACATATCATGGCAACTTCAGTGCAAACATCATGGCAATTCATGTGCAATAGACATGGCAACTTTTAACCTAAAAAAACCGTCAAAATATATTGATATGAGATCTAGTTTCGAAAATCTTGTCGCGACGGATTAATTTAATGGTGAAAATGGATCTTTAATCAGATTTTTCATTTAAGAGATGAAACATTTAAAAAACTGAAAATCTAAAAAGATTCTCATATGCATACATGCGGTGACATGGCGTAGTCTGTGTGTTATTGAGCGTGTGGGCATGTTTAGCTTACACCACACATGTGGGCGTTAGCGTTGTTCTTTAATTTGAGAACAATTGAAAATAGCTGACTGAAATTTAGGAAAACTGTAATCTAAGGATTTTAAGCAGAGTACAACAAGAGTTTTTGTTGGGAGTTGGTTGATATAGAAAATAAAAGAAAATGATTTAAATACTATAAAGCGGAAATGAACGACCCACCGCAATGTGTACTACTCACGCAAAATATTAAGTTCTTAGTCTCTCAGTCGGGGTTTATTAAGCACCCTTTTATTTTCTATCAATTTTGACCTCCATTTAATTGGAAGAATACTACATCTGTTTGGGTGCATTAGTCCCATCGTATTTTGGTCAAAGTTTGACCCCGTATTTGTCTAGCCAAATGTTAATGCATGTCTCAAAAAAATTATGTTGTTAGTTCGTATTTGAATGTAGTTTTCAATAATATTATTTTTCCTATTATAATTGATATTTTATTAATAAAAATCAAGGACAAGATATGATCCAAAATATGAGGGGATTAGTAAACTGGGATGGAGATAGTATAGGTTATATATCGCAAAAACATTGTCATTGAAAACATAATCCTATGGTCTTCCTCCTCGGACACTCGGCCTCCTCTCTCTTACTAGGCACGTTGGTCTCGTGGTCGTTGGTTCAATCTGTATTCTGTAGTGATGCCCAATGCCGGACATAACAACATGCCTGTCACCGGCAAATGGGGAGCTCACCCTGCCGTCGCCACTGAGGAACGTGAGACGCTGTCCCCACATACCTCATCTTGGTGAATATTTTTTAAATACAAATAACTTTTTTAAATATATAGTGAATATGTTTTGAAATATATGTTAAATATTTTTTTGACATACACGGTTAAATTTTTAGAAATACATGGTGAACATCAAATATGTGTTGAACACTTTTTCAAATACAAAATGACCTAATGCAATGTGTACTACTCATGCGACAAAAAACATCTATCAGTATCTTTTAGTATACTTGGAATAGTAAGCAGTAAATTCATGTTAGTAAATGGAAGACATTATTTATTTAAATGTGAACCATTAAAATGAATAAGAAACATTAAAATGCGAAATAAAGAAGAAGATAAGTGACATTAGAGTGTGAAATATTAAAAAGAAGAGGAAAATATTAAGGATAATAAATGGTTAATAGGAGAAAATTAATATGGGTAATAAATGGATAGGAAACGAGTGGACACATCACGCATGTCAGTGGCCTCGCCCCCCATTTCGACGTAAACACAGCATCAAGGAATGATCGAACGATCAGGATTGCCCACCATACTAAATCAAACGGCCAAGAACGCTTAATTCGTGAGAGGGCAGGGATTAGGTGCGATTTTACTGTTCTTAATTTTATTACGCAATATCGCTTTGCTTTGAAAATAACCCTACTACGAAGACCTCATTGAACATGTTTTTTCCTTCACAATCCTCCGGTATTCCTCCTCATAGGCATGTCCGTTTGTTTCTCCCCTCTCTTTTCCTGGGCAGGTTAGTCCCGCGTTATGATGGCAACAAAGCAAACTAGAGATCTTCAAGATTATCCTTTGTGATTGATGATATTCATGAGATGATGAAAGTCCATTTATGTTGGATTGTTCACATTAGACGTAGCCAAAATGCAGTTAGTCATTACCTTCACTTTGACAGAGTACATCTACGTAGTGCTGTGTGGCGGATCAGAACAGGTGATTATAGAGCTTATTTGTCACCGTGATTGTAATCTTTTGATCAATGAGCAATCAAGTTTTCCTCCCAAAAAGAGAGGAGAAATCAATTACGAGTAATAAATGGATAAACACGTGTCCATCGCCTACTGCCGCGTAGCCACAATTCCATACGACATGTCCGTTACACAATACTGGTTTGCTCCCAAAGACCGGATTTTATTTGTTCTTCATCCTCCAACGTTCCTCCTCCCCTTGCGCCTTCGTTTCTTTCCCACAAGTTTTGCTTGCCGTCTCCAGGAATTCGGGGCCCCAGTGCGAAATGCGAAATGAGGCCTAAAATTTAGCAAAAAAAATTGTATTACTAATGTAATTAGACATAGTTTCACTTAATATATAGCTTCAAATATGTGTTATTTCATACAATAGTTGAAATATATATTATATAGTAATGCTAAAAGTAAATGTAGTATTGAAACAATAAACTTCTCTTTTGTGAATTGTGATAAAATAGTAGACTGAATGCATGTTCTAATGAAAAGCATCATCTGTCTAGTACTCCCTTCGCCCCGAATTACTTGTTGTAAAAATAGATAAAAATAAATGTATCTGAAATTAAAATACGTCTAGATACATTTATTTCCGCGACAAATAATTCCAGACGGCAGGAGTATTTCTTAAAACGAAATGTTTAAATCAATTGACTCTATTCTCACAAACTAAAAAGTCATTAAGTCTTTCTTAGAATGAACACACAACAAAGAATTAGTGTTAGAATAAGAAATTAGCTTAGGGCTAGTGTGATAATCTTATTAATTTTGATTAAAATTAAGCGCATGCCGAATCGAGTAGCACTTTCGTAATATTATGCGTTGCTTTCGATACGGCGGGAAGACATCAAAAGAACCAGAAAAAGAATGATTGTAACAAAAATAATAGACCACGTGACACATATGGTAAGCAATCCAAACAATTCAAAAAAAATAGTAATACCCTAACTAGTTTTTCGTTCATCTATTTTGATCCCAGGCGTATGACTACGACTTACCATGAAAAATATTCTGCTACATTAAAGAAACAAGCACTCTCAGCCGAAGCGATTGGGCCCATTAGCGTAACTAGCCTGCCTCATTAATAGGCCAACGGAGGAGGGCCTGTTGGCTTGGTATTAGCGCTAAATCTAGTAGACGGAGGGCCTGTTGCACGTTCCGCTTCTTGTGCAAGGTTGCTTCCGATTAAATCGGATCGAGCGAGCCATGCGAAAAAGGCAGCAAACCAACGCATGAAATGCAGCTGTTACATCATTTTTCCTTCGATCGGGGTCGCACCGCTCGCATAGCCCTGTGGACGGGACTGGGTAGCGAATTCTCTGCTGCTTCGGGGCCATCGCCGGTTCTAATCAATTTGCTCCCTCTCCAATGATCGTCGATGTGTAGTTATGGCCAACACCGGTGTCAACAACGTGCCCGCCGCCAGCGAGTGGGGAGCCGACCCCTCCGTGGCCTCCGTGGAAGGTGAGGCGCAGTCCCCACTGCCCTCGTCCGGGTACAGCGCATACTCAGAGTCGCAGGGGTGCCTGATTGGCGCCGAGGAAGGGGATGGATCAGGTGTGGTGCCGGCACCCCTGCTGCAGTGCTGCTTGCTCAAGCGGCGGCAGCGGCAGTGTGGTCCCTCGCGTTCCGGTCTGCGTCAGAGCGGGGACTGGATCCGCGGAAGGGTATGGAGGACAACATATCGCTCCGTCCGGCCCGACGGCTCCCCCATTCACTTCTTGGCCGTCTTCGATGGCCACGGCGACCCCCCAGGTAACCTTCCACGCCACCTCCAGGTCTAGTGGTCGACACCATCCACGCCCTTTCCGCTATGCCTTTGATTTGCTCTCTACAAGGTGGTGCAGGTATCAGCCCTATGCAGGGGCCAGATGCACGTCATACTTGCGGAAGAGCTGGCCGGCGCGGCAACACTGCCTACCTGAAAGGAGCATCTATAAACAGATGATGAGGCGGAGAGTCGTGCGTGGGAGGCGGCGCTGAAGCGGAGCTTCGAGCGAGCGGATGCGCTGGGAATGGGGCAGTCGGCATCGGGATGGCCCATCATGGGGTCCACCCAATAAGAACTAATCATTCCTAATTACATGTGAATTTTGTGCCACATTTCAGAAACTTGTGATTCTTCTTGAAGAGATCAACCTTTTTCGTGAAGTGAAAACAGTAATAAAACAGGACATCCAAAATTCGATATTCAGATATGAAACTCTGCAATTTAATTTTAGAGGAAACAAATTGGCGGCAAAAGGATAAATGCACAATATGCAAATATTAGTAAGATTTTGAACTACTGGAGCTCTAATTATGATAACCAAAGCATAAGAGGACAACTTCTAGGCTTCTAATCTGTCAATTTCTCAGATATACATAAAGGAGTTAGACCTGAATTTGTTCAACGAAGTAGCCAAATAGGGATGTTAACTATCAGATGTATCTGTGCAGAGTAGCATCCGACTAAAGGCTTGACAGCGGGCGAGGAACATTCTGGGAGAAATTGCACGGATTGTAGTAATATGTAGCACACTATATATACCTCAAATAGTTATTTTGCCATGCACTGGCACAATTGGCATCTCATATTTAACAGCCCAGTCCGTCTTGCTGATATGTCCTCCTTCCTGCACTATGTATTCAACTGGTGAAACGGAAATGAAAGCTCAATGGTGCCATTTTGTACATAATAATAAAATTTGTGGAACAGTGGTGAAAAATTGTGAACATGTACGTCTATCTAGAAGTATAACCACATCTTGCAACAAAAGATGCATGAAAATAGAAATGACACGAGATTACATTGTAATCGAACATAGCGGACGAATCCATCTATTGAAGAAGCAAGCAAGTATTCCGTGTGGAAGATGCTCTAACAATAATCAATCAAGCTGCTTGTAGTTGTAGTAGATAGCTAGCTTTGTACGTACAACCAATCAAGCTGCTTATGCTAGCTAGCTTAGCTTTGTACGTATGGACTACGCAATAATTGATCGGATTGAGAGACACTTATCCACCGATGGGCTGGACTAACATGCTTAGTATACATAGAAAGAAAATGCAGTTTTGGAACACCCCCTTTGGCCTCCACGAGGCTCCGCCAGTGCTTCACTGGATCAGTTAATATGCAAGTTATATAAAGAAGACATATATCATTAGTTATAAGCCATTACTCGTTGCATGGGAAATACTTAGACATCACCATATGAATGCTACGACATGTTAACATGAAAATAACAGCTATAATATGAAATTCATAATAAATTTGTATCTGTTCTAGGAAGTCACAAATTTGACAACTAAAGCCATGGTGCCAATGTTTGAACTAACCACCTTAAATCTTCTTTCTAATTCTACCACAAAA
>NC_053028.1:20925463-20959585 GCF_003073215.2 Triticum urartu
GGGGGGCGTGTGTGTTGATTAACATGATTGTATGAGGAAATATAGGTTAGACTAGGAAATATTCTGACTTGCCTTGTACTCCAAGTAGATCATGTACTCCTATATATATGCCCACGAGGCTCAAGCATATTGAATTCATGCTCCAGCCAACTCATCCAAAAGTCCGAACTGATGGAGAGAGATGGGCAATATATTTCAACAATCCCCCTCACGTCTAGGCTATTTTAGTCCTTAGACGTGAGGTCAATGTAGCATTTATCCCCACAGAGACAACCCATAGTTCGAAAAAAAGTGTGATGGTTGCCCCGTGCAGCACGAACTGCTAGAGAAACACAATTGGAAATCAAGGAGGGGGTGAACCCAGCAATGTCCCGAAAAGCTCGAAGGGCCAAAGCAGGGCAGCTGCCAAGCTAGGTGGTGCCTCTCCGGTCTCCACGGGGAATGAGTCACCGAGCCACCGGTCCACCCACTTCCTCACCCGGCCACGCCATCTCCGACCAAGCCTCTTGGGCAGCGCCGATGCTACACAAAGGTTGACTCGCTGCAGTTTTGTGCCTTCGTCGCCCGTCCCAACGGCTCCAGGTCTTTGGCTTGGGCGTTGCTGTTCACGACGGGGTTGAGGAGGAGCGCCTCGGCGTCAGCTAGCAAGTGCAGCGACTAGCGGGAGGAACTGGGAAATGGCCATGGCTACTGGCTACGAGAGGATGGCTACCTTGGGGAAACATGCAAATTTTAGTGAGGGAGACTGATAAATGGGCCAATCTGCGATAACACGCAATGTAACGGTCAAACAAATGGTATTGACTATTGTGCCACGTTAGTGCTGTAATGCAGTAACTAGCATTTTCTGAAGAAAAAAAGACTTGAAAGTGGTACTTACATTATTGGCAAAGTATTTGGTGAAAATCATATTTCAGGGAAAAACTAGAAATTTGCATCGACAAGCAACGGCACATATTTGGGATGGGATCACCACTGGCCACATAAACTCAAATGTAAAGATAACCCCCTATTTTCTTGATAAATTAGTTAGGGATTACCTTCTCAGTTACCCCTTTTAATGATAAAGTTGCAAGGCGATGTAAATAAGAATAAAAAGGTAAAAGAGCGCAACAAGTGGTTTGTCCTTAGCAGAATAAAAGGTAAAAGAATGTCCAATCGTTAATTTTGCTAAGGACAAACCAGTTGAATTCTTATATGAACTAAACGTTCTCGAGTAGGACGTTCCTACCAACAAAAAGGTAGTTGCTTTGTAATGTGGCATAAAAGGGGTATTTCCTTTAATATAAAGGAGTTTATTCCCTTATTCAAAATGAACTTTGTACTAGATGTCAGGGTGGGTGCATAGGTCATCTCCATATTGTTGTATGATATTTGGATGTGAGGACAACATAGGTTTTCATACATATGGTCCATTTAGGAGTTGATAAGAAAAGAAGTTTCCTTTTTTTAAGACAATGCCATGACACACGAAAGAAATATTTCAAGGTTGATGAAAACGTCAGTTTGCAAGACTCTAAACTTGGTATTCATATAAATTTTCTTTTCAAATAGCATTAGTACTTATTCTACAAAAATATTTGTAAGGCATTTCATTTATTTTGAGGTGTTGATAAATTCTGATTGAGTATATATTTTAAAGTGTGGTTAAAATCTTATTATGTGACGTGTTTGCCGCTGATGCAATCAAAATGGTTATTAAATTTTGTGAATCTCTAATTGCATGTAAAATCGCCCATTGGATTATGTATGTTGACTTATCCAAAGACTTGACTGAACACATGTATGTAACGTGATAGCTTTACTGGTCCAAACCAAACAAAACGAGTTGTATGTTACATCCTAAATCCCAACATGACCCAATTGCACTATCATTTGTGTTACCACCATCCAAACTAAACATGAAAGTAGGAATCGACCAATCATGGCATGCAACAGCTAGATGGTATTCAGAAACTAGTGAAACACCAATCAGATGCAGCAAAGGAGCGGGTACAGAAGTAACGGAATCAATTAAAAACAAGAATAGTTCTGGGCTTGCACATCCTAGGAAACCACCGTTGCTCCCAGTGTTGTTTTCGATAGATTTTGAGGGCTGCAATTCCTGAAGTGGATGTGATGTTATCTTGTCTGATCCATTTGGCATCAGCAACACAGTGAACTTTACGTGTTCAACAAGGTCGCGTGCACAAAGAACAAACTATTAAGAGACAAAACAACCAAGATATGAGATAACAAGAATTAACATTAGCTAAGATCAGCAAAAATAACAAATAAGTACACATCAAAAGATTTACATGAACCCAAGGGATTTCAAGCACGACTTGTACAAAAAAAAATTCTAAAATCTATCTAGAGGATTTATGTTAACTACCTTGCTTCTCATGAAGAACATGGTACGACTGTAAAAGCTGATGAATGCAGCATTCTGTCAAGCCTAAGAATTGTCGCTTCCTATCTTCCAATGCCCTGTCACAATTCAAAACATATGAACTATAATAAAGCATATTGTGAAGACCATTACCGAAAAAGACTTTCGCCCTGCTTTATATATAATGCAACAACCGACATACAAAACCGATACAAACACAACAACCTACACCACACTCACCCTAAGGCCATATGCATAGGTGCCAAAGGGCTACAGCAACAACACGGCCGAACGACTCAGAGTAGACTACAAGAGAGGACATGAAGCATCCAAGATGGTATCGCGAAGAGGTGAAGTTGAGACTTGACGAAACAGAGCGCTCCAAGATGGTGCTTTCGGGAAGGACACGACACAGCAGCGCTGCCACCGTTCGATCCAAAGATCGGATTTTCATCTCAATCATGACGAACGGAGGGAGCAACCACAACGGAGGCTTTAGGAAGATGGCAACGCCCACAGGTGCTGCCTCCATTGGGCTGTCCAAAACCAGACATGGTTTTTGATACGTCTCCAACGTATCTAAATTTTTAATTGTTCCATGCTGTTTTATTATCAATCTTGGATGTTTTATAATCATTTTATAACAATTTTATATCATTTTTTGGTACTAACCTATTGACATAGTGCCAAGTGCCAGTTGCTGTTTTTTCCATGTTTTTTACATCACAGGAAATCAATATCAAACGGAGTCCAAATGCCACGAAACTCCACGATGATTTTTTATGGGCCAGAAGGAAGAAGATGGGCCCTGGTTGCAACTAGGGGAGCCTGAGGAGGGGACAACCCACTAGGGCACGCCAGGAGGCCCTGGCGCGCCCTTGTGGGTTGTGCCCACCTCGGATGCCCCCGGACCGCCTCTTTGTTCTATAAATACCCCAAAAATACCAGAACCCTGATGGAGTCGGCGAAATATTCATCCAGCCGCCGCAGAGTCCAGAACCACCAGATCCAATGTAGACACCATCACGGAGGGGTCCACCACTTCCATTGGTGCCTTTTCGATGATGCGTGAGTAGTTCTTTGTAGGCCTTCGGGTCCGTAGTTAGTAGGTAGATGGATTTCTCTCTCCCGCTGAATTCTCAATACGATGGTCTCTTGGAGATCCATATGATGTAACTCTGTGTGTTTGTTGGGATCTGATGAACTTCGAGTTTATGATCAGTTATACCTTTTTATATCCATGAAAGTTATTTGAGTTTCTTTGATCTCTTATATGCATGGTCTCTTATAGCTCGTATTTCTTCTCCGATATTTGGGTTTTGTTTGGCCAACTTGATCTATTTATCTTGCAATGGGAAGAGGTGCCCGGTAGTGGGTTCGATCTTACGGTGCTCGATCCCAGTGACAGAATGGGAACCAACACGTATGTATCGTTGCTACTAAGGATAAAAAGATGAGATCTATATCTACCTCCATGTAGATAAACGGATCGTGTCTACATCATGTCATCGTTCTTATTGCATTACTCCGTTTTTTCATGAACTTAATACACTAGATGCATGCTGGATAGCGGTCGATGTGTGGAGTAATAGTAGTAGATGCAGGCAGGAGTCGGTCTACTAATCTTGCACGTGACGCCTATGTAATAATCATTGCCTGGATATCGTCATAATTATTTGAAGTTCTATCAATTGCCCAACAGTAATTTGTTCACCCACTGTTTGCTATTTTTCTCGAGAGAAGCCACTAGTGAAACCTACGCCCCCCGGGTCTTCTTTCTCATATATTTGCCTTGCGATCTACTTTTTCCTTGCGTTTATTTTCATATCTATTAAACCAAAAAACACAAAAATACCTTGCTGCAATTTATTCTTATTTATTATATTTGGCATTCAATCTATCAAATTAGTACAAATTCCTCACGTCCGTTTTGCCTATCTTGAGGCGCCGTACCCCGGAAGGGATTGACAACCCCTTTAACTCGTCAGGTTGCGAGGTGTTGTTGTTTGTGTGCAGGTGTTGCTTACATTGTGTCGCTTGGTTCTCCTACTGGTTCGATACCTTGGTTTCATAACTGAGGGAAATACCTACCGTCGCTGTGCTACATCATCCCTCCCTCTCCGAGGAAATACCGACGTAGTTGCAGCTACCATCAGTTTTTACCCCACCACACATACTCTGCCTCCGATTTGGTGGTCCAGGCAAGGACCATAGCTACCCACCGGCACAGAACGTTGCAATGGCAGCCACCACACTGCTAACGTGGCCATGATCACTCCGCCTGCACAAGAGTAGCGAGCTCAGCCCACAATCACCACGACCAACACCACCCGGGCCGCTGTCCAGGAAACATGATGCCCCAAAGGTCCTCCGTGACTGTGAGTGATGAACTGACTGGCATGCTCCAACCGCCAATAGAGCCGCCATCGATCGGAATGACCAAATCAATAAGGGAGCAACCAGGTCGAAGAAGAGGTTGGGAGGGAGCAGACTATGTCGACACCCAGCACCCCTGCTGGTGACGGGTGGCCCGACCGCATTGGCGCCACCCATCCCTCCCAACACCTCTCCAAACATCACCCCTAATACCCAACCAGAACTCCCTGCCTAGATCTGCACCTAGCCCAAACTGGTCACCCTCTCAGCGGTGTGAGAGGCCGGACCAGACACCACCTGCAATCACGGGAGAGACCTAGAAGCATCCACAGGGACCAGAAGATCGAAGGCCAGAGCACGCCCAGCCACCGTTGCGCGTGGCCCACACATCGCCGTGAGCTGCCAGCACGCTGTTGCATCTCTCCCCACGCTTTATCCCTCGAGGCCTCCACCAACACCCCACGTCCACCACCGCTGGCCAAAGGGACCGGATCCAGTAGCACACACACGACCAGAGCCTCGCGCAGCCGACCACTGATGACCCACAAGTGTAGGGGATCTATCGTAGCCTTTTCGATAAGTAAGAGTGTCCAACCCAACGAGGAGCAGAAGGAAATGATAAGAAGTTTTCAGCAAGGTATTCTCTGCAAGCACTGAAATTATCGGTAACATATAGTTTTGTGATAAGGTAATTTGTAACGAGTAGCAAGTAATAAAAGTCAACAAGGTGCAGCAAGGTGGCCCAATCCTTTTTGTAGCAAAGGACAAGCCTAAACAAACTCTTATATAAAGGAAAGCGCTCCCGAGGACACATGGGAATTATCCTCAAGCTAGTTTTCATCACAATCATATGATTCGCGATCGGTACTTTGATAATTTGATATGTGGGTGGACCAGTGCTTGGGTACTTCCCTTACTTGGACAATTATCCCACTTATGATTAACCCCTATTGCAAGCATCCGCAACTACAACAGAAGTATTAAGGTAAACCTAACCATAGCATGAAACATATGGATCCAAATCAGCCCCTTACGAAGCAACGCATAAACTAGGGTTTAAGCTTCTGTCACTCTAGCAACCCATCATCTACTTATTACTTCCCAATGCCTCCCTCTAGGCCCAAACAATGGTGAAGTATCATGTAGTCGACGTTCACATGACACCACTAGAGGGATGACAACATACATCTCATCAAAATATCAAACGAATACCAAATTCACATGACTACTAATAGCAAGACTTCTCCCATGTCCTCAGGAACAAACGTAACTACTCACAAAGAATATTCATGTCCATAATCAGAGGAGTATTAATATGCATAATGGATCTGAACATATGATCTTCCACCAAGTAAACCAACTAGCATCAACTACAAGGAGTAATCAACACTACTAGCAACCCACAGATACCAATTTGAGGTTTGGATACAGAGATTGGATACAAGAGATGAACTAGGGTTTGAGATGAGATGGTGTTGGTGAAGATGTTGATGGAGATTGACCCCCTCCCGATGATAGGATCGTTGGTGATGACGATGGTGATGATTTCCCCCTCCCGGAGGGAAGTTTCCCCGACAGAACAGCTCCGCCGGAACCGTAGATTGGTTCCGCCAAGGTTCCGCCTCGTGGCGGCGGAGTTTCGTCCCGTAAGCTTGCTTATGATGTTTCCTCGGACGAAAGACTCCATATAGCCAAAGATGGGCATCGGAGGGCCACCAGGGGGCCCACGAGGCAGGGGGTGCGCCCCCACCCTCGAGGCTGGTGGGTGGCCCCCCTGTGGTGCTTTCTTCGCTCAGTATTTTTTATATATTCGGAAAAGTGCTCCCGTGGAGTTTCAGGACTTTTGGAGATGTGCAGAATAGGTCTCTAATATTTGCTCCTTTTCCAGCCCGGAATTCCAGCTGTCGGCATTCCCCCTCTTCATGTAAACCTTGTAAAATAAGAGAGAATAGGCATAAGTATTGTGACATAATGTGTAATAACAGTCCATAATGCAATAAATATCAATATAAAAGCATGATCCAACATGGACGTATCAACTCCCCCAAGCTTAGACCTCGCTTGTCCTCAAGCGAAAGCTGAAATCGAAAAATATGTCCACATGTTTGGAGATAGAGGTGTCGATAAAAATAAAATACAGACATGAGGGCATCATGATCGTTCTTAGAACAACAACATATGATCTCTTATGCTAAAGTAACAATTCAATCACAATTTCAAGTATGAATCATAAACTTCATTGAAAACTAACAAACTACAATCTCAGTCATTGAAGCAATTGCAATTTATCATAACATCAGAAAGATTCAATAAGAGCTTTTCAGCAAGTCCACATACTCAACTATCATTTAGTATTCCACAATTGCTAACACTCGCGCGATATTTAAGGTTATGAAGTTTTAGCCGGACACAGAGAAAGATAGGGGCTTATGGTTTTGCCTCCCAACCTTTTACCTCAAGGGTAATGTCAACAATAATAGTTCATGAGAAATCACATCCAATTAGCTATATATATCTGGATCTTTCCAACACATTGTGCTTGCCAAAGGATAAAATGTAACAAGGAAAGGTGAAGATCACCATGACTCTTTTATAACGTAGGAGATAAAAGTAAAGGATAGGCCCTTCGCAGAGGGAAGCAGAGGTTGTCATGCGCTTTTATGGTTGGATGCACAAAATCTTAATGCAAAAGAATGTCACTTTATATTGCCACTTGTGATATGGACCTTTATCATGTAGTTCGTCGCTTTTATTTCTTCCACATCACAAGATCGTATAAAGCTTATTTTTCCACATTAATAAATCATACATATTTAGAAGGCAATTTTTAATGCATGCACCGATGACAACTTACTTGAAGGATCTTACTCAATCCATAGGTAGGTATGATGGACTCTCATGGCAAAACTGGGTTTACGAATAATTGGAAGCATAAGTAGTACTTCTACTTGGTGCAAAGAACTTGGCTAGCATGAGAAGGAAAGGCAGGCTCAACATGTTGGATGATCCATGACAATATAATTTATCTCAGATGTAAGAAAACATAACCCATTACGTTGTCTTCCTTGTCCAACGTCAACTCTTTAGCGTATCATACTTTAATGAGTGCTCACAATCATAAAAGATGTCCAAGATAGTATATTTATATGTGAAGACCTCTCTTTCTTTATTACTTCCTACTAATTGCAACGATGACCAAAACTATGTTTGTCAACTCTCAACAACTTTTATTCATCATACTCTTTATATGTGAGCTCATTACTCTCCATAAGATCCATATGATTTCTTTATTTCTTTTTATTTCTTCTCTTTTATTTTATTCCCTCAAGTTCATAGCAAGATAATCAAGCCCTTGACTCAACAATAATCTTTATTATATAGCTCACGGACTCGATTACATAGAAGGATCATAAAGCAAAACTCACAACTAGATCATACTAAAACTTTATTCTGCTAGATCAAGATATAACCAAAAGGATCGAACTAAGAAAAACGGTAAAGATAAAAGTTGTGATGGTGATACGATACCGGGGCACTCCCCCAAGCTTGGCAGTTGCCAAGGGGAGTGCCCATACCCATGCTCAGTTCTTCTTTGTTGGTGAGGAAGGTGTTGGTGATGATGGATAATCGCACATCAAGCATAGGAGATCCGCCAATTTGCGGATAATGCCCTTGAGTGCGATGATATGCTCCTTCAACAAAATATTTTTCACGTGTGAGATACTTGTTTTGTATACGAGCTAACTCGATCATCCCGAAAACTTCGATCTCAGTTGGGGTAAGAAGATTGTGATCAAGTTGAAGGATGTCTTCTGCTGCCGGAACTTGGCCTTCTTGATCCCATCATCCTTGTTGATCTCCATGGGTTGTTCTCTCTTCAGCTCTATCTTCATTAGCCAAGCATCGTTGCCCTCATTGTTGGAGGAGGAGGGAGACGACATGATGCCTGGCCTTGACAACCCTGACAGAAAACAGCTCGAAACAAAAACAGGAGATATTTGCATGATACGGTGGTCAAAACCTTCGGGAGATTATATAATGAATTTTTACCGACCAAAAGGAGTATCGTGCAAGAAAACGGAGTCTGGAGAGCACACAAGGTGCCCACGAGGCAGGGGGTGCACCCAGGGGGTAGGGCGCGCCCTCCACCCTCGTGGAAGCCTCGTGTCCTTTTCGGTCTGCTTCTTATTTTCCTATTTTTCTAAATATTCCAAAACGGAGAAAAATTGCCATTAAAACTGTTTTGGAGTCGGTTTACTTACCGTACCACGTACCTATTCCTTTTCGGAGTCTGAAACGTTCCGGAAAGTGTCCCTTATGTATTCCTCTGGGGTTACGGTTTCAATAATATTAGTTTCAACATTTATAGGATTACCTGAGATATAATGTTTGATTCTTTGACCGTTCACCACCTTCGGATTTTTGCCTTCGAAGTTGTTGATTTTTATGGCACCGGAATGATAGACCTCCTCGATGACGTAAGGACCTTCCCATTTAGAGAGGATTTTGCCTGCAAAAAATCTCAAACGAGAGTTGTATAGCAATACATAATCACCTACATTAAACCCATGCTTTTGTATCCTTTTGTCATGCCATCTTTTAACCTTTTCTTTAAACAGTTTGGCACTTTCATAGGCTTGGGTTCTCCATTCATCAAGTGAGCTAATGTCAAATAACCTCTTCTCACCGGCAAGTTTGAAATCATGATTGAGCTCTTTAATGGCCCAATATGCCTTATGTTCTAGTTCAAGAGGTAAGTGACATGCTTTGCCATTAACCATTTTATACGGAGACATACCCATAGGATTTTTGTATGCAGTTCTATAAGCCCATAATGCATCATCAAGTTTCTTGGAACAGTTCTTTTTAGATCTATTAATAGTCTTTTGCAAAATTAATTTGAGCTCTCTATTACTTAATTCTACTTGACCACTAGAGTGTGGGTGATATGGAGATGCAATTCTATGATTAACATCATACTTAGCAAGCATTTTACGAAAGGCACCATGAATAAAACGTGAACCACCATCAGTCATTAAATATCTAGGGACTCCAAACCTCGGAAAAATAACTTCTTTAAGCATCTTAATAGAGGTGTTATGATCGGCACTACTAGTTGGAATAGCTTCTACCCACTTAGTAACATAATCAACAGCAACTAAAATATGTGTATACCCATTAGAGGAAGGAAACAGTCCCATATAATCAAAGCCCCAAACATCAAATGGTTCAATAACAAGTGAATAATTCGTAGGTATTTCTTGACATCTACTAATATTACCAATTCTTTGACATTCATCACAAGACAAGACAAACTTACAGGCATCCTTGAAGAGAGTAGGCCAATAAAAACCGGATTGCAATACCATATGTGCAGTTCTATCTCCAGCGTGGTGCCCTCCATAAGCCTCAGAGTGACACTTGCGTAGGATTTGTTCCTGTTCATGCTCAGGTACACAATGTCCAATAACACCATATATTCCTTCTTTATAAAGATGTGGGTCATCCCAAAAGTAATGTCTCAAATCATAGAAGAACTTTTTCTTTTGCTGGTATGTGAAACTAGCTGGTATAAATTTAGCAACAATATAATTAGCATAATCAGCATACAATGGAGCAGTACGAGAAGCATTTATGACATTTAATTGTTCATCAAGAAAGCTATCATCAATAGGTAGTGGGTCATAAAGAACATTCTCTAAGCTAGACAAGTTGTCTGCAACGGGGTTCTCAGCTCCCTTTCTATCAATAATAAGCAAATCAAATTCTTGTAGCAAGAGAGCCCACCTAATAAGTCTAGGTTTAGCATCTTTCTTTTCCATAAGGTATTTAATAGTGTTGGAAATATGCCCTAGAGGCGATAATAAAATGGTTATTATTGTATTTCCTTGTTCATGATAATTGTCTATTGTTCATGCTATAATTGTATTAACCGGAAACCGTAATACATGTGTGAATACATAGACCACAACATGTCCCTAGTAAGCCTCTAGTTGACTAGCTCGTTAATCAATAGATGGTCATGGTTTCCTGACCATGGACATTGGATGTCATTGATAACGGGATCACATCATTAGGAGAATGATGTGACGGACAAGACCCAATCCTAAGCCTAGCACAAGATCGTGTAGTTCGTATGCTAAAGCTTTTCTAATGTCAAGTATCATTTCCTTAGACCATGAGATTGTGCAACTCTCGGATACCGTAGGAATGCTTTGGGTGCACCAAATGTCGCAACGTAACTGGGTGGCTATAAAGGTGCACTGCGGGTATCTCCGAAAGTGTCTGTTGGGTTGGCACGAATCGAGACTGGGATTTGTCACTTCGTGTAACGGAGAGGTATCTCTGGGCCCACCCGGTAGGACATCATCATAATGTGCACAATGTGACCAAGGAGTTGATCACGGGTTGATGTGTTATGGAACGAGTAAAGATACATGCCGGTAACGAGATTGAACAAGGTATCGGGATACCGACGATCGAATCTCGGGCAAGTATCGTACCGATAGACAAAGGGAATTGTATACGGGATTGATTGAATCCTTGACATCGTGGTTCATCCGATGAGATCATCGTGGAGCATGTGGGAGCCAACATGGGTATCCAGATCCCGCTGTTGGTTATTGACCGGAGAGTTTTCTCGGCCATGTCTGCATGACTCCCGAGCCCGTAGGGTCTACACACTTTAAGGTTCGATGACGCTAGGGTTATAGGGAAAGTATGTACGCGGTTACTGAATGTTGTTCGGAGTCCCGGATGAGATACCAGACGTCACGAGGAGTTCCCGAATGGTCCGGAGGTAAATATTTATATATTGGAAGTCCCGTTTTGGTCACTGGAAAGGTTTCAGGTGCTACCGGTAACGTACCGGGACCACCGGGAGGGTCCCGGGGGTCCACCAGGTGGGGCCACCAGCCCCAGAAGGCTGCGTGGGCCAAGTGTGGGAGGGAACCAGCCCCAGGTGGGCTGGTGCACCCCCCCCCCACCAAGGCCCAAGGCGCGTGGAGAGTGGGAAGGGGGCAAACCCTAGGTCCAGATGGGCCTTAAGGCCCACCCTAGGGCGCCCCCCTCTCTTTCCCCCTTGGCCGCACCCTAGATGGCATCTAGGGCTGCCGCCCCCCCCCTAGGGAGGGAACCCTAGAAGGGGCGCAGCCCCTCCCCTCCCCCTATATATGCTTGAGGTATTGGGGGCTGCCCAAGACATGATTTGATCTTCCTCTTGGCGCAGCCCTACCTCTCTCCCTCCTCGTCTCTCGTAGTGCTTGGCGAAGCCCTGCTGGAGTCCCGCGCTCCTCCACCATCACCACGCCGTGGTGCTACTGCTAGACGGAGTCTTCCCAAACCTCTCCCTCTCTCCTTGCTGGTTCAAGGCGCGGGAGATGTCACCGGGCTGTATGTGTGTTGAACGCGGAGGCGCCGTTGTTCGGTGCTTACATCGGAATCGACCGCGATCTGAATCGCTGCGTGTACGACTCCACCAAACGTGTTCTTGCAACGCTTCCGCTTAGCGATCTACATGGGTATGTAGGTGCACTCCCCTTCCTATCGTTGCTAGATTACTCCATAGATTGATCTTGGTGATGCGTAGACAATTTTAAATTTCTGCTGCGATCCCCAACAGTGGCATCATGAGCTAGGTCTATGCGTAGTTTCTATGCACGAGTAGAACACAAGTTGTTGTGGGCGTCGATTTTGTCAATTTACTTGCCGTTACTAGTCTTATCTTGATTCGGCGGCATCGTGGGATGAAGCGGCCCGGACCGACCTTACACGTACTCTTACGTGAGACAGGTTCCACCGACTGACATGCACTAGTTGCATAAGGTGGCCAGCGGGTGTCTGTCGCTCCCACTTTAGTCGGATTGGATTCGATGAAAAGGGTCCTTATGAAGGGTAAATAGAGATTGGCATATCACGTTGTGGTTTTGGCGTAGGTAAGAAACGTTCTTGCTAATAAACCTATAGCAGCCACGTAAAAATTTGCAACAACAATTAGAGGACGTCTAACTTGTTTTTGTAGCATAGGCCGTGTGATGTGATATGGCCAAAAGGATGTGATGAATGATATATGTGATGTATGAGATTGATCATGTTCTTGTAATAGTGAGACACTTATATAATTCATTTGACCGCTCTTCTTTTCTTCAGGTTCTTATTGGTCTCTTCTTTGGATGAGCTTTCTGAACACAATTTGAAGCTTCCAAGAAGCAAATTCCATACTCTACTACTGACTTGCTTTCCGGTGTTCTGGTGTTTAGAAGCCAAGTTGTGCTATTGGACATAGGTAAAACTGCTTATCTCATTTAACTTATGTTCTTGGAAACTATCCTAATATCCTCGTGATGCTTCCTATTATGTTTACACATACCACTCTATGGCAACATGAAGATATACTATGCCAAGGAGCTAAAAAAGGCCCTTGTTTTATGAGTGCTATTCCCATAGCCCTGACGATGAATTTTAGAAGCTATGTATTTTAGGCAAGATCCGTCAACGACGAGGTACCTGAGTCTGATGCAATTCAGGAGAAGCTGATGCCTGAAAAGTACACCACAACAAATGTCCAAGTGATTCTCCTAACCAGGGGGGGGGGGGGTACCCAGGTCCAATGTGATTAAGAGGTAGACACGGCAGTAGCAGAGTTGATCGGCTCCAAGCAGCTTTGCAATTGTATACATATATTCTCACCACAATTAATTACACGTAGGCTCTGTCTCCCTCCTCTCCTGAGAATTTGACAAATGTTGTTATCAAGGCATTTTGTTCTTCTAATCGATTCTAGAATAGATAAACATGTACTATGTGTTTCATATGAACTGTTAAGAACCCAACAACACATGGTTATTTCATCAATCTTATCAACTTTTAGTTAATGGAATTATCTATTGATTGTAGTATTAAGTTTGCTTGCGTTTTCAGCTAAAAGAAAGGAAAAAAGGAACAACATACATTTCTGCATTGCTTCAACCTTGCGGCTGAGAGAGGCATGCGTTCTCCTGTGAAGAGTGCATAAATTGTTTTCATTGGCTTGATATTTATTTATACCAGCTAATTTGCAGGTCTTACAATTAATACTAATCTTTAGGCACAGGACCAGGACCACATGGATTGCATCATCTGGTATATCTCAATGGATTATGCTTTTCTTTTTTCCATGTTACTTGGTGCTACGTTTTGTTTCTTGCCTGACCACCATTTTCTTTTGGCATATCCTAGGTTTATGAAATACTGAATAATGTTGTTGATGAAGCTCAAGCAGGCTATGCTACTGAGATTAATGCAGTCCTTCATGATGACAATTCCGTTAGTGTAACTGACAACTGCCTGGGGTATGTAGTTCCTAAAACCTATGGAAGACTTCTTGAATGTTCAATGGTTCTATAAATATTGTGGAAAAAGTAACTGTTATGTGTTCAGTTTTGTGCTGCTACACGGTGTTGAACACCCTGAACATGGCAATTTCGGGGCCTATAGGATGGTAGATGTCTGGGCACATGGCTGTGAGCTCGGCCATTGTGACGCCCCGAGACCGATGTGCCAGGTGTCCTCCAGTTATTCGCCGTCGTTGCCATGTCATTTTCTTGCGTGTTGCATCTTGCCATGTCATCCTGTGCATTGCATCATCATGTTTTCAAAACCTGCATTCGTCCGGGTTCTCCTCGTTCTCTCTGTTGTCTGTTCTGAGCCCAGACACACTTGCACGCGCCCGAAATAGTATTTTATAAGTGGCCGGAAAATGTTCTCAGAATGGGATGAGAGTTGACGTGTGGTCTTATTATAGTGTAGATGGACCGCCTGTCAAGTTTCATCGCATTCGGAGTTCGTTTGATAGCCCAACCGTTAAACTATAGCGACATTATAGTCGGTCTTACGTCGGACGTTTTCGGTCTCCGGAAACGGTTGCTGGGTTTTCCGTCTCTTTCCTCTCTAGCCCATCTACACAGCCCACCTAGGCCCAGACTACTCCTCCTCGTGCCTGGAGCAGTCCGATCGTGATCCGAGGGTACGAAAACGGATGAAAACCCCTAACCCTAGCCATCCCTGCCTATATATGGACAACCCCCCTTCCAAATTTGGGCAGCCAAGTGTTGGGTAACGTAGCAGAAATTCAAAATTTTCCTACGTGTCACCAAGATCTATCTATGGAGAGACTAGCAACGAGGGGTAACGTAGCAGAAATTCAAAATTTTCCTACGTATCACCAAGATCTATCTATGGAGAGACTAGCAACGAGGGGAAGGAGAGTGCATCTACATACCCTTGTAGATCGCTAAGCGGAAGCGTTCAAGTGAACGGGGTTGATGGAGTCGTACTCGTCGTGATCAAATCACCGATGACCAAGTGCCGAACGCACGGCACCTCCGCGTTCAACACACGTACAGCCCGGTGACGTCTCCCACGCCTTGATCCAGCAAGGAGAGAGGGAGAGGTTGAGGAAGACTCCATCCAGCAGCAGCACAACGGCTTGGTGGTGGTGGAGGAGCGTGGCAATCCTGCAGGGCTTCGCCAAGCACCACGGGAGAGGAGAAGGACTTAGGAGAGAGGGAGGGGCTGCACCAAAGGCATAAGGGGTGTCTCAAGAGGCCCTCCTACCCTCACTATATATAGGGAGCCCAAGGGGGGGGTGCGCCAGCCCTAGGAGATCCAATCTCCTAGGGGGCGGCGGCCAGGGGAGGTTTCCCTCCCCCCAAGGCACCTAGGAGGTGCCTTCCCTCCTTGGGACTCTTCCTTAGGGTTCCCCCTTCACCCTAGGCGCATGGGCCATAAGGGAAGTGGCGCCCCAGCCCACTTTGGGCTGGATCCCTTCCCACTTCAGCCCATGGGACCCTCCGGGATAGGTGGCCCCACCCGGTGGGCCCCCGGGACCCTTCCGGTGGTCCCGGTACAATACCGATGACCCCGAAACTTGTCCCGATGGCCGAAATAGGACTTCCTATATATAAATCTTTACCTCCGGACCATTCCGGAACTCCTCGTGACGTCCGGGATCTCATCCGGGACTCCGAACAACATTCGGTAACCACATACAAGCTTCCTTTATAACCCTAGCGTCATCGAACCTTAAGTGTGTAGACCCTACGGGTTCGGGAGACATGCAGACATGACCGAGATGACTCTCCGGTCAATAACCAACAGCGGGATCTGGATACCCATGTTGGCTCCACATGTTCCACGATGATCTCATCGGATGAACCACGATGTCAAGGACTTAATCAATCCCGTATACAATTCCCTTTGTCTAGCGGTATGTACTTGCCCGAGATTCGATCGTCGGTATCCCGATACCTTGTTCAATCTCGTTACCGGCAAGTCTCTTTACTCGTTCCGTAACACATCATCCCGTGATCAACTCCTTGGTCACATTGTGCACATTATGATGATGTCCTACCGAGTGGGCCCAGAGATACCTCTCCGTTTACACGGAGTGACAAATCCCAGTCTCGATTCGTGCCAACCCAACAGACACTTTCGGAGATACCTGTAGTGTACCTTTATAGCCACCCAGTTACGTTGTGACGTTTGGCACACCCAAAGCATCTCCTACGGTATCCGGGAGTTGCACAATCTCATGGTCTAAGGAAATGATACTTGACATTAGAAAAGCTTTAGCATACGAACTACACGATCTTGCTAGCTTAGGATTGGGTCTTGTCCATCACATCATTCTCCTAATGATGTGATACCGTTATCAACGACATCCAATGTCCATGGTCAGGAAACCGTAACCATCTATTGATCAACGAGCTAGTCAACTAGAGGCTTACTAGGGACATGGTGTTGTCTATGTATCCACACATGTATCTGAGTTTCCTATCAATACAATTCTAGCATGGATAATAAACGATTATCATGAACAAGGAAATATAATAATAACAATTTATTATTGCCTCTAGGGCATATTTCCAACACTTACGTCCACCATCTAAACCTTCCCCCTCCTCAGATTCCGCGCCAGCCGTCTTACGCACGCGCCTGCCCGAGGGGTCCCGCACAGCGCGCAGCCTCATCCACTAAGTCCGCCCTCGCTCTCAGCCTCCCACCCGCCGCGCCGCCGATCCGAACCGCCTCCCTTGCTGATCTGTGCCCAAGCCGCCTCCACCCCACGCCACCGATCTTCCTCCCTGCGGAACCACGCCTGGTACATTTCGTCACCTCTACCCGGGGCGCACCAAGCCGCCGGTGAACCTCGAACCCAGCCGATCCCCTTGCCCGCCCGTCCTACCCTTTCCTCCTTCTACTCTCTCCAGACTCACATCTCTCTCCTCGCTCCTGCCAGGACGCCATGGCCGCCCGACCCCGAAGCCCATACGTCGACGCCGGTCACCTCTTGGGCGCGCCTCCACCGGATTCGAGACCCCTCGCCTAGATCTGCCCGTTCCCTACATCGCCGGCCGCGCCTGTCGTTGTTTCCCCGTGCGGCGCCCTTGCCGGAGCCACACTATGCCGCCGCCGTCATCACTTCAAGGAGACGGGCTTCGCGCCCGCTCGCGTTGACTCCCGGGTGGGTCGGATTCCTCTCCGCCGGCCCAGCCGCTCCCCTGTGCCGCCGCAAGGCCCAGCGCCACTGGCCTCCTCTGCCAAGCCGGCCGAGGCCCATGGTGAGGCCAGCACCCCAGCGCCCTCTTTTTTTCCCTTCCCCCTGTTCGGGCCAACCTCTGTTTCGGCCCATGCATTTTTTTTCCTCTGCGAATTTTGCCTATTATCCAGATGCAGTTTTACAGAAAAGACCCTCATGTTCATGCATATAATAACTCACAATTCGTGCATCGGATTAAAATGATTTATATATGAAACTTGCTCAGAATTTTGTCTAGTTTAATAATATGTCACTTTCATCCATGTTTAAAATGTAATGTTGTTTGATTAATTTGCTCCTATGCCATGCTAAAATGATTTAATTCATAACTAAATAACCGTAGCTCCGAATTTAAATAACTTTATATGTAAATGGGGTAGAAAATTTGCCTAGTTTAACATGGTGGCTTTTTGCATGCTTAACAACTCTAAAATTATGTTTAGGGCAGAACAGTACCAAACCTAATATATGCATATGAGGAGTTTCCGGAATTGTTGTTCGTTGTTTCCGGCCTCATTTAAACTTGACTAGATAGGTAGTTTTATTTGCTTCACCCTCTTGCCATGTTTAACAACATTTAATATTGTTGGGTACCATTTAAACTTGACTAGATAGGTAGTTTTATTTGCTTCACCCTCTTGCCATGTTTAACAACATTTAATATTGTTGGGTACATATCGAACTAAATAAGTCACGTGGTGTTTCGTCAATATGCAACGGCGTTGCATATTGAGCTCCATTTAATTTGTAGGATTGCTTGTGCACTTTGTCATGCCATGCTTCATTAAATCGGACATGCATCATACTTGATTGTGCATCATGCCATGTTTATGTGATGGTTGTTTACTTTGTTGTGTGCTTCTTTCCGGTGTTTGCTTCTTCGGGTTGGTTCCGATAACGTCGCGTTTGTGAGGAACCGTTCGACTACGTCTGTTTGTCTTCTTCATGGACTCGTTCTTCTTCCTTGCGGGATTTCAGGCAAGATGATCATACCCTCGAAATCACTTCTATCTTTGCTTGCTAGTTGCTCGCTCTTTGCTATGCCTATGCTGCGATACCTACCACTTGCTTATCATGCCTCCCATATTGTTGAACCAAGCCTCTAACCCACCTTGTCCTAGCAAACCGTTGTTTGGCTATGTTACCGCTTTGCTCAGCCCCTCTTATAGCGTTGTTAGTTGCAGGTGAAGATTGAAGTTTGTTCCATGTTGGAACATGGTATTTTGTTGGGATATCACGATATATCATATTTAATTAATGCATCTATATACTTGGTAAAGGGTGGAAGGCTCGGCCTTATGCCTGGTGTTTTGTTCCACTCTTTGCCGCCCTAGTTTCCGTCATATCGGTGTTTATTCCCGGATTTTGCGTTCCTTACGCGGTTGGGTTATAATGGGAACCCCTTGACAGTCCTTTTGAATAAAACTCCTCCAGCAAGGCCCAACCTTGGTTTTACCATTCGCCTCCTAGCCTTTTTCCCTTGGGAGTCGCGATCCCGAGGGTCATCTTTATTTTAACCCCCCCCCCCCCCGGGGCCAGTGCTTGTCTAAGCGTTGGTCCAAACTAGAGCCCCTTGCAGCGCCACCTCGGGGAAACTCGACGGCTGGTTTTAGTTGTACGGATTGCTTATCCGGTGTTGCCCTGAGAACGAGATATGTGCAGCTCCTGTCGGGATGTCGGCGCATCGGGTGGTCTTGCTGGACTTGTTTTACCATTGACGAGGATGTCTTGTAGAACCGGGATACCGAGTCTGATCGGAATGTCTCGGGAGGAGGTCTATTCCTTCGTTGACCGTGGGAGCTTGTCATGGGCTAAGTTGGAACACCCCTGCAGGGATTTGAACTTTCAAAAGCCGTGCCCGCGGTTATGGGCAGATGGGAATTTGTTGATGTCCGGTTGTAGAAAACCTGAAGTTGACCGTAATTAAAATGTATCAACCGCGTGTGTAACCGTGATGGTCTCTTTCCGGCGGAATCCGGGAAGTGAACACGGTGTTGGAGTTATGCTTGACGTAGGTTGTTCTAGGATCACTTCTTTATCATAGTTGTTCGACCGTGCTTTTGCCTTCTCTTCTCGCTTCTCTTTTTGCGTATGTTAGCCACCATATATTGCTAGTCGCTTGCTGCAGCTCCATCTCATACCTTTTACCTCCACCTATAAAGCTTAAATAGTCTTGATCGCGACGAGGGTACGAGATTGCTTAGTCCCGTGGCTCACAGATACTTCCAAAACCAGCTTGCAGGTGCCGATGAGTCCGTTGCAGATTCGCAACCCAAGCTCAGGAGGAGCTCGAATGGAAGATCTTGTCCCTTGTGTGTGTTTCATTCTAGTTGATCAGTAGTGGAGCCCAGTTGGTCGATCGGGGACTTTGTCGCATTTGGGGTTCTTTCTTATTTTTGGTTCCGTAGTCGGACCTTATGTGTATCTGTTGATGTAATGCTTTATTCATGTATTGTGTGAAGTGCGATTGTAAGCCAACTATGTATCTTTTTCCCCTATTGTATTACTTGGGTTTGTGTGAATATTACCTCACTTGCGAACCATTGCCTTTGAATGCGGTTATGCCTCTAAGTCATGCTTCGACACGTGGGAGATATATAGCCGCATCGAGGGCGTTACAAGTTGGTATCAGAGCCTTCCCCGACATTAGGAGCCCCATGCCTTGATCATTTTTTGGCCGAGTTGTGTCTAGAAAAATGTTTTGAGTCATTTAGGAATTATATAGCGGAGAGTTTAGAATCTTTACTTCCCAGTCTCCTTCATCGCTCTGGTAAGGCATCCTGACATAGAGTTTTGACTCTTCTCTTCTCAAATTTCACTAAAAAAATTTAGGATCACGCGGGTATTTTGGAATCGTTCCGATGGTTTTGTGACGAGAACATTTGTCTTGGTGCCTCCTATCAGGGGTTTTGTGGAAGTGTCCCGGGGAGTTGAGCTCCGAGGTGTTGTCCGTCATAATTTTATCGTTGCCAGTTCTAGAATACCTGATTTTAGTACGCCGACATCGAAAATCTCTTTTATGCAGTTGTTGGTGAGATAACCTCGACGCCACCCAGTACTGGGGCGGGAGTTCGGGAGTATTGCCATAACTTGTATAACGGATGCTTGTCGAAGTTGAGTTAGACGAATTTCCGAAGGTTTCTTTGGTTATGTGTTGAAGGATGGATACAGCTGGATGTAGGATTTGCTAGTTTTGGGTGAGATATTATGCTTCCCCTGTATCCCCAACACCTGATTGCATAACCGGAAAATTTCGGGAGTTTCATAGGTGGGAATTCAAGTAGCTCTTAGGATATCTTTCCGACAGATGTATGATATGAAATTGGGGTTCGACGTCTAGTGGTCCGCCTATTCACGGTCGGTTTTACAGTGGTCTCGTTGTGTCTTAAAGAGTCCTTGGCTATGCCGACTCGGGGACGCTTCGTATGTCATGTGCACTGCCTTGTACATGATGGTGCTGTACGATCGAGCCCGTGTAGGCCCCACCACGAAAACTTCGGACGAAATCTCTATCATATGTTTGTTCCGGCTTATTCCGTAAGCAAATCCTTTGTTTTGTTTTCAGTTGTGGTATTCGAGTTGCTTCAAACTCAAGTGTTGATTCCATAACTTTCTGAAACGGTGTTCTCATACTTCGATGTGAATACCAATCCTTCTTGTTCATCAAGATTGTTTTTTCCAATCCTTTTTAACCGGTGTGTTTCTCTTCAAGTGAATCCGTTCGTTTCAACATCCGCTTGATCATGTACTAGTTCTTCTCAACGGTGTTTTTTTCATCCGTCTCCAAGTTGTCTTTGTTTTTCCCACCCACCCACCCTTTTTCTTCGAGGACTCAGTTTCTTAATCAAATATCCATTATTCATGTGAAGTCTCTTCGTTCTTTTCAGTCAATGTTCGTATCCGGTGATTGTCATGAAGATCCTAATGGAGCTTCTAGTTTATTATTCTTTGTTCTTTTATCTTCTCCGGTGGTTTCAAGTCAAGTTTTGTTGATCATACCTTTTTCCTCGTTTCAATGCTTTCTCATGCCGGTGCAATTCGTAATCGTTCATCTCTCGCTATTCTATTGTCCCGGAGTGCTCAAGATATCTCAAAAGGCTCGTCTTGTCTTTCAAGATCAGTTCAACCTAATTCGAGGTTGTTATCTCATTCAAGCCATTTAATTCAAACCGGCGCAATCTATCTTTTAAATCATTCAACAGTGTTTTCTTTTGAGTGGGCCCTAACCCTCAGGTCTTTTTCCAGGATCTTACCTGACCTCTTCTTATTTTCCCGGCATTACTCTCCAAATTCTTTTCCAAGTTTGACGTAAGAATGAATTGTCATCAGTCAAATGCCTTTCTCCTAGATCTTCCAAATTCTTTCCAATCGTTGGCTCAACCTTTCTAATTTTCATTCAGGAGTATCTCAACAATTCATGGTGGTGTTTCTCGTCGTCATTCTCGGATTTTGAAGACGAAGAAGATTTTTTCCTCTCAATCTTGGTCTGTTCTCTTCAAGATTCGTGATTCTAGCTTGTTGCCATCCTCTCATAATTGTTTTTGATTGTGAGAATTCTTTTCACCCTTCCGGAGCAATTCAAGATTCTGTTCAGTTTGTTCATCTGGAGCCCATCATCTAAGATTTATTCATTCTCAGCTTTTCAGCCATCATTCTCCAAATTCTACCGTGCTTCGTGCAAGTGATCTTTAATCTGCTCGTGATCTCTTCGTTCTCTTGTCTCTAAATTCTCTCAATCATCTTCTTTCATTTGCTAATCTGTCCCGGTGTTGTCCTTATCTTTCCTTCGGTCATTTTAATTCTTACAGCGATTCGTTCAAGAGTTTTCTTCCTTCGTGTATCATATCTATGCATTCGTGCTTTTCAAATCTACCGGTGGTTTCTTGAAGACCTTCTCATGTTTGCGCTATATCTCTCTTAATCTTTCTACGAGGATAAGTAGTATGCCAAATCCGTTGCTTGTCAGCAATTAAATTGTTGAAGGATACGCATAACATAATTCTTATTCTTGTTCCATCCAAGTGATTAATTCCTTTTTCCAGAGTGGTTCATCATATCATATTCTCAGTTCGAGATGCTTTATCTTTCCTTTCCCGGAGTTCCAAGCTTTAATTATCATGGAGATCCATCTAAACCATTGCAAGGGTTCACCTTGTGTTTTCAATTTCTCTTTCTTTTATTCTTTTTATTACCGAGTTCTTCATGAAGGTTCTACTGATGGATTCATCAAGGATTTAATTCCTTCTTGAAGTGTTCATCGACAGTCTTTGCTAAGAAACTCAAGTTTTCTTCTTCTTGCTATCCGGAGTGCAATCTTTCTACCATATTATCGGAGTGGTATTATGTCATTCTTGATAATTTGAGTTCACGTTTCATGATTCACATATTATTAAGAGTGAGGTATTTTAAATCCATCAATCTCGTCATTGAAGTATCTTGGGTTATATTTCACCTAAAGCTTTCCCTTAAGGATTGTTGCTATTTATGGTGCTTATAAATGACCCAAGTTCTTCTTTTATTCTTTCGGTGAATAAGCTTTCTCGTCTCCTTGTTTATATAAATCCAATTCTTCTTCCCGTGAGTGGCTGGTTGTCACCTAATAATTTGAGATGTATCCCATAAGACCATATCAAGCTTATCCTTTTGTTGTTGGATTTCCAACAACTCCGTTCGACCCTTCTCCTAATGATGTTGCTTTCCTCTTCGTTCTTTTGAATCCATTCTTACTTTCGTTCCGGAGGCATTGTATTGTTGCTCTCTTCAACCCATCTTCTTGTTTTGTCAGGATCGTGTTCTTTTCTTGTTTTATCCATTTAACCGGAGTGTTGTGTCCCCTTGCTCAAGCCTCTTTCATTTTTATCAAGTTGTTCATCTCTTTTAAACCGGAGTGCTGTCCGAGATCGTTCTTACCCCCTTTGGTTCCATTCATTCAATAGTTACGGAGGCAGTGTTATTGTGATTTCTTCAAAGTATCTTCCTCATTCTTATCAAGTTCTTTATTCAATTCCTTTTCTTTTCAATCAGAGTGCTGCCCGAAGTTGTTCTCCCTTGTTCCTCTTTTCTAACGGAGTGTTTTGAGCTTCGTTCATCGCCGTTGTATTCTTTTCTCGAGATGGCTTAACCTTTTCAAGGTTCTTTGGTCTCACTCGTTTGTCAAAGAAGCAACTTAGTTTTACCTCTCCTCTTTCTCTTCCGTTTTTCCCTCCGGTGCCATTCTAGATCTCGGGACGAGATCCTCTCGTAGTGGTGGAGTGTTGTGACGCCCCAAGACCGATGTGCCATGTGTCCTCCAGTTATTCGCCGTCGTTGCCATGTCATTTGCTTGCGTGTTGCATCTTGCCATGTCATCCTGTGCATTGCATCATCATGTTTTCAAAACCTGCATTCGTCAGGGTTCTCCTCGTTCTCTCTGTTGTCCGTTCTGAGCCCAGACACACTTGCACGCGCTCGCGGCATGTCCGAAATAGTATTTTATAAGTGGCCAGAAAAAATTCTCGGAATGGGATGAGAGTTGACGTGTGGCCTTATTATAGTGTAGATGGACCGCCTGTCAAGTTTCATCGCATTCGGAGTTCGTTTGATAGCCCAACCGTTAAACTATAGCGACATTATAGTCGGTCTTACGTCGGACGTTTTCGGTCTCCGGAAACGGTTGCCGGGTTTTCCCTCTCTTTCCTCTCTAGCCCATCTACACAGCCCACCTAGGCCCAGACTACTCCTCCTCGTGCCTGGAGCAGTCCGATCGTGATCCGAGGGTCCGAAAACAGATGAAAACCCCTAACCCTAGCCATCCCTGCCTATATATGGACAACCCCCCTTCCAAATTTGGGCAGCCTAGTCCTTCCCCTACCTCTAACCTTCCCCCTCCTCAGATTCCGCGCCCAGCCGTCCCTCCGCTGCCACTTGGCGCCGCCCGAGTGGGTAGCCGCCACCAGCGTCGCCGCCTGCATCCACTAGGAGTCCGCCCCGTCGCCTCTCAGCCTCCTCCACCCCGCGCGGCCGCCCGAGCCCGCAACCGGCCCGCCTTGGGCTGGATCTGGGCCCAAGCGCCTCCGCCCCAGCGCCCAGTCTTCCTCCCGCGGGGAGGATCCCGAGCGCATGTACTACATCGCCTCGTCTGCCTCGTTCGCCGGGGCACGCCGCACCATCCGACGGTGACCTCGAACCCAGGCCGGACCTCCCTTCGCCACCCCGTGCCCTTCCCTTTCCCTCTCCTTCTCATCTCTCTCCCAGACCTCACATCTCTCCCTCGCCCTGCAGGATCCGCCATGGCCGCCCGACCCCGAAGCCCATACGTCGACGCCGGTCACCTCTTGGGCGCGCCTCCACCGGATCCGGGACCCCTCGCCTGGATCTGCCCGTTCCCTACATCGCCGGCCGCGCGTGTCGTTGTTTCCCCGTGCGTCGCCCTCGCCAGAGCCACGCTATGCCGCCGCCGTCATCCTACTTCGAGGAGACGAGCTTCGCGCCCGCTCGCGTTGACTCCCGCGTGGGTCGGATTTCTCTCCGACGGCCCAGCCGCTCCCCTGTGCCGCGCAAGGCCCAGCGCCGCTGGCCTCCTCTGCCAAGCCGGGCCGAGGCCCATGGTGAGGCCACCCCAGTGCCCGTCCTTTTTTTTCTTTATTGGGCTTCCTGTCCAGATTCGGCCCATGTCATGTTTTTTTCCGTTCTGCGGTTTTTCCTTTTATCCAGAGTTAATTGTTCTATAGAAAAGACCCTCATGTTCATGCATATAATAACTCACAATTCGTGCATCGGATTAAAATGATTTATATATGAAACTTGCTCAGAATTTTGTCTAGTTCAATAATATGTCATTTTCATCCATGTTTAAAATGTCTAAAATGATGTTTGTTTAAATTTGCTCCTATGCCATGCTAAAATGATTTAATTCATAACTATTCAACCGTAGCTCCGAATTAAATAAACTTTATATGTAAATGGGGTAGAATTTTGCCTAGTTTAACATGGTGGCCTTATTTTGTATGCTTAACAACTCTAAAATTATGTTTAGGGCAGAACAGTACCAAACCTAATATATGCATATGAGGAGTTTCCAGAATTGTTGTTCGTTGTTTCCGGCCTCATTTAACCTTGACTAGATAGGTAGTTTATATTTGCTTCACCCTCTTGCCATGTTTAACAACATTTAATATTGTTGGGTACATATCGAACTAAATAAGTCACGTGGTGTTTCGTCAATATGCAACGGCGTTGCATATTGAGCTCCATTTAATTTGTAGGATTGCTTGTGCACTTTGTCATGCCATGCTTCATTAAACCGGACATGCATCATACTTGATTGTGCATCATGCCATGTTTATGTGATGGTTGTTTACTTTGTTGTGTGCTTCTTTCCGGTGTTTGCTTCTTCGGGTTGGTTCCGATAACGTCGCGTTTGTGAGGAACCGTTCGACTACGTCCGTTTGTCTTCTTCATGGACTCGTTCTTCTTCCTTGCGGGATTTCAGGCAAGATGATCATACCCTCGAAATCACTTCTATCTTTGCTTGCTAGTTGCTCGCTCTTTTGCTATGCCTATGCTGCGATACCTACCACTTGCTTATCATGCCTCCCATATTGGTGAACCAAGCCTCTAAGCCACCTTGTCCTAGCAAACCGTTGTTTGGCTATGTTACCGCTTTGCTCAGCCCCTCTTATAGCGTTGTTAGTTGCAGGTGAAGATTGAAGCTTGTTCCATGTTGGAACATGGATATTTTGTTGGGATATCACGATATATCTTATTTAATTAATGCATCTATATACTTGGTAAAGGGTGGAAGGCTCGGCCTTATGCCTGGTGTTTTGTTCCACTCTTGCCGCCCTAGTTTCCGTCATATCAGTGTTATGTTCCCGGATTTTGCGTTCCTTACGCGGTTGGGTTATAATGGGAACCCCTTGACAGTTCACTTTGAATAAAACTCCTCCAGCAAGGCCCAACCTTGGTTTTACCATTCGCCTCCTAGCCTTTTTCCCTTGGGAGTCGCGATCCCGAGGGTCATCTTTATTTTAACCCCCCCCCCCCCGGGGCCAGTGCTTGTCTAAGCGTTGGTCCAAACTAGAGCCCCTTGCAGCGCCACCTCGGGGAAACTCGAGGGCTGGTTTTAGTTGTACGGATTGCTTATCTGGTGTTTCCCTGAGAACGAGATATGTGCAGCTCCTATCGGGATGTCGGCACATCGGGTGGTCTTGCTGGACTTGTTTTACCATTGTCGAGGATTTCTTGTAGAACCGGGATACCGAGTCTGATCGGAATGTCTCGGGAGGAGGTCTATTCCTTCGTTGACCGTGAGAGCTTGTCATGGGCTAAGTTGGGACACCCCTGCAGGGATTTGAACTTTCGAAAGCCGTGCCCGCGGTTATGGGCAGATGGGAATTTTTTGATGTCCAGTTGTAGAAAACCTGAAGTTGACCGTAATTAAAATGTATCAACCGCGTGTGTAACCGTGATGGTCTCTTTCCGGCGGAGTCCGGGAAGTGAACACGGTGTTGGAGTTATGCTTGAGTAGGTTGTTCTAGGATCACTTCTTGATCATAGTTGTTCGACCGTGCTTTTGCCTTCTCTTCTCGCTCTCTTTTGCGTATGTTAGCCACCATATATGCTAGTCGCTTGCTGCAGCTCCACCTCATACCTTTTACCTCACCTATAAGCTTAAATAGTCTTGATCGCGAGGGTGCGAGATTGCTGAGTCCCCGTGGCTCACAGATACTTCCAAAACCAGCTTGCAGGTGCCGATGAGTCCGTGCAGATGACGCAACCAAGCTCAGGAGGAGCTCGATGAAGATCTTGTCCTTTGTGTTGTTTCGTTCTAGTTGATCAGTAGTGGAGCCCAGTTGGGGTCGATCGGGGACCTTTGTCGCATTTGGGCTTCTTCTTTTATTTTGGTTCCGTAGTCGGACCTTGTGTGTATCTGGTTGATGTAATGCTTTATTCATGTATTGTGTGAAGTGGCGATTGTAAGCCAACTATGTATCTTTTTCCCTATTGTATTACTTGGGTTGTGTGAAGATTACCTCACTTGCGACATTGCTTTCAATGCGGTTATGCCTCTAAGTCATGCTTCGACACGTGGGAGATATAGCCCCATCGAGGGCGTTACAGCCATATAGGCCCTTGAAAACTGACAGCGACACCTCTCTTCGGGCAGAATGTTATGCACGAGCACAATGCGCAACAATTTTCAGAGTCGTAGACCCACTGGGAATTAGTGTTTGCGTTTTTGTTTGTATGACGTACAAACTTTAGCGGACAATGTTCACTCATACATGGCACATGTGCTAAACCCGCCGGCTGTTCGTTGGAAAGTTATACGAAATCTGAAGGAATCCAGCCTTCAAGTGTATCACCCATTATATCTCTACTCTGTTCTCCTTTGCTCTGCTTTTCAGGAAGAAGGTGGATTGGTGGCATTTCCTATATGCAGAGGGGATGGCAACGACTGTTCCTTGGTTGTAGGATGCAATGCATCTCGCTAAATGTCAAGCTGTACGATTTTGGGTCTGCCTAGATACCTATGTAGGGGAGAAGAAATCTGCAAGTTGGGTAGAAAGCTCGGCATGATTCTCAGTAATATTCTTTACTTGGTACTTGATGATTACTCTTTACTTGGTACAAGGTACTTGATGATTCTAATATAGTCTGACCCTGCTGCAGATAGTAGTTTACATACATGCCTAAATGTGTTGGAGATGCATTGTGTTGGAAATATGCCCTAGAGGCAATAATAAAATGGTTATTATTATATTTCTTTGTTCATGATAATTGTCTATTGTTCATGCTATAATTGTGTTATCTGGAAATCGTAATGCATGTGTGAATACATAGACCACAACACGTCCCTAGTGAGCCTCTAGTTGACTAGCTCGTTGATCAAAAGATAGTCATGGTTTCCTAACTATGGACATTGGATGTCATTGATAACGGGATCACATCATTAGGAGAATGATGTGATGGATAAGACCCAATCCTAAGCATAGCTCAAAGATCGTGTAGTTCGTTTGCTATAGCTTTTCCGAATGTCAAGTATCATCTCCTTAGACCATCAGATTGTGCAACTACCGGATACCGTAGGAGTGCTATGGGTGTGCCAAACGTCACAACGTAACTGGGTGACTATAAAGGTGCACTACGGGTATCTCCGAAACTGTCTGTTGGGTTGGCACGAATCGAGACTAGGATTTGTCACTCCGTATGACGGAGAGGTATCTCTGGGCCCACTCGGTAATGCATCATCATAATGAGCTCAATGTGACCAAGTGGTTGATCACGGGATCATGCATTGCGGTACGAGTAAAGTGACTTGCCGGTAACGATATTGAACGAGGTATTGGGATACCGACGATCGAGTCTCGGGCAAGTAACGTACCGATTGACAAAGGGAATTGTATACGGGATTGATTGAATCCTCGACATCGTGGTTCATCCGATGAGATCATCGAGGAGCATGTGGGAACCAACATGGGTATCCAGATCCCGCTGTTGGTTATTGACCGGAGAGTCGTCTCGGTCATGTCTGCGTGTCTCCCGAACCCTTATGGTCTACACACTTAAGGTTCGGTGACGCTAGGGTTGTTGAGATATTAGTATGCGGTAACCCAAAAGTTGTTCGGAGTCCCGGATGAGATCCCGGACGTCACGAGGAGTTTCGAAATGGTCCGGAGGTGAAGATTTATATATAGGAAGTCAAGTTTCGGCCATCGGGAAAGTTTCGGGGGTAATCGGTATTGTACCGGGACCACCGGAAGGGTCCCGGGGGTCCACCGGGTGGGGCCACCTATCCCGGAGGGCACCATGGGCTGAAGTGGGGAAGGGAACCAGCCCCTAGTGGGCTGGTGCGCCCCCCTTGGGCCTCCCCTACGCCTAGGGTTGGAAACCCTAGGGGTGGGGGCGCCCCACTTGGCTTGGGGGGCAAGTCACCCCCCTTGGCCGCCGCCCCCCCTTGGAGATCCCATCTCCTGGGGCCGGCGCCCCCCCCCTAGGGGTCCTATATATAGTGGGGGAGGGAGGGCAGCCGCACCCTAGCCCCTGGCGCCTCCCTTTCCCTGGGATCTCCTAGGGCTGGCGCCCCCCCCTAGGGGTCCTATATATAGTGGGGGAGGGAGGGCAGCTGCACCCTAGCCCCTGGCGCCTCCCTCTCCCTCTCGCTGAGCTTAGCGAAGCCCTGCCGAGATCACCGCTATTTCCACCACCACGCCTTCATGCTGTTGGATCTCCATCAACCTCTCCTTCCCCCTTGCTGGATCAAGAAGGAGGAGACGTCTTCCCAACCGTACGTGTGTTAAACGCGGAGGTGACGTCCGTTCGGCACTAGGTCATCGGTGATTTGGATCACGACGAGTACGACTCCATCAACCCCGTTCTCTTGAACGCTTCCGCTCGCGATCTACAAGGGTATGTAGATGCACTCCCCTCTCCCTCGTTGCTAGATGACTCCATAGATTGATCTTGGTGATGCGTAGAAAATTTTAAAATTTTGCTACGTTCCCCAACAGTGGCATCATGAGCTAGGTCTATGCGTAGTTTCTATGCACGAGTAGAACACAAAGCAGTTGTGGGCGTCGATATTGTCAATTTACTTGCCGTTACTAGTCTTATCTTGATTCGGCGGCATCATGGGATGAAGCGACCCGGACCGATCTTACACGTACACTTACGTGAGACTGGTTCCACCGACTGGCATGCACTAGTTGCATAAGGTGGCTAGCGGGTGTCTGTCTCTCCCACTTTAGTCGGATCAGATTCGATGAAAAGGGTCCTTATGAAGGGTAAATAGAAATTGGCATATCACGTTGTGGTTTTGGCGTAGGTAAGAAACGTTCTTGCTAGAAACCTATAGCAGCCACGTAAAAACTTGCAACAACAATTAGAGGATGTCTAACTTGTTTTTGCAGCATGTGCCGTGTGATGTGATATGGCCAAAAGGATGTGATGAATGATATATGTGATGTATGATATTGATCATGTTCTTGTAATAGGAATCACGACTTGCATGTCGATGAGTATGACAACCGGCAGGAGCCATAGGAGTTGTCTTAATTTATTTATGACCCACGTGTCAACATAAACGTCATGTAATTACTTTACTTTATTGCTAAAGCGTTAGCCATAGTAGTAGAAGTAATAGATGATGAGACAACTTCAAGAAGACACGATGATGGAGATCATGGTGTCATGCCGGTGACAACGATGATCATGGAGCCCCGAAGATGGAGATCAAAAGGAGCAAATGATATTGGCCATATCATGTCACTATTTGATTGCATGTGATGTTTATCATGTTTTACATCTTATTTGCTTAGAACGACGGTAGCTTAAATAAGATGATCCCTCATAATAATTTCAAGAAAGTGTTCCCCCTAACTATGCACCGTTGCGAAGGTTCGTTGTTTCGAAGCACCACGTGATGATCGGGTGTGATAGATTCTAATGTTCGAATACAACGGGTGTAAGTCAGATTTACACACGCAATACACTTAGGTTGACTTGACGAGCCTAGCATGTACAGACATGGCCTCGGAAAATAGAAGACCGAAAGGTCGAGCATGAGTCGTATAGAAGATACGATCAACATGAAGATGTTCACCGATGTTGACTAGTCCGTCTCACGTGATGATCGGACACGGCCTAGTTGACTCGGATCATGTTTCACTTAGATGACTAGAGGGATGTCTATCTGAGTGGGAGTTCATTGAATAATTTGATTAGATGAACTTAATTATCATGAACTTAGTCTAAAATCTTTACATTATGTCTTGTAGATCAAATGGCTCACGCTAATGTTGCCCTCAACTTCAACGCGTTCCTAGAGAAAACCAAGCTGAAAGATGATGGCAGCAACTATACGGACTGAGTCCGAAACCTGAGGATCATCCTCATAGCTGCCAAGAAAGATTATGTCCTAGAAGCACCGCTAGGTGACGCACCCATCCCAGAGAACCAAGACGTTATGAACGCTTGGCAGTCACGTGCTGATGATTACTCCCTCGTTCAGTGCGGCATGCTTTACAGCTTAGAACCGGGGCTCCAAAAGCGTTTTGAGCAACACGGAGCATATGAGATGTTCGAAGAGCTGAAAATGGTTTTCCAAGCTTATGCCCGGGTCGAGAGATATGAAGTCTCCGACAAATTCTTCAGTTGTAAGATGGAGGAAAATAGTTCTGTCAGTGAGCACATACTCAAAATGTCTGGGTTGCATAACCACTTGACTCAACTGGGAGTTAATCTCCTGGATGACACGGTCATTGATAGAATCCTTCAGTCGCTTCCACCGAGCTACAAGAGCTTTGTGATGAACTTCAATATGCAGGGGATGGAAAAGACCATTCCTGAGGTATATTCAATGCTGAAATCAGCGGAGGTGGAGATCAAAAAGGGACATCAAGTGTTGATGGTGAATAAAACCACTAAGTTTAAGAAAGGCAAGGGTAAGAAGAACTTCAAGAAGGACGGCAAGGGGGTTGCCGCGCCCGATAAGCAAGCTGCCGGGAAGAAGCCAAAGAATGGACCCAATCCCGAGACTGAGTGTTTTTATTGCAAGGGAAGTGGTTACTGGAAGCGGAACTACCCCCAAATACTTAGCGGACAAGAAGGCCGGCAACACTAAAGGTATATGTGATATACATGTAATTGATGTGTACCTTACCAGTACTCGTAGTAGCTTCTGGGTATTTGATACCGGTGCGGTTTCTCACATTTGTAACTCAAAGCAAGAGTTGCGGAATAAGCGAAGACTGGAGAAGGACGAGGTGACGATGTGCGTCGGGAATGGTTCCAAGGTCGATGTGATCGCCGTCGGCACGCTACCTCTACATTTACTTACGGGATTAGTTTTAAACCTCAATAATTGTTATTTAGTGCCAGCTTTGAGCATGAACATTGTATCAGGATCTCGTTTAATTCGAGACGGCTACTCATTTAAATCTGAGAATAATGGTTGTTCTATTTATATGAGAGATATGTTTTATGGTCATGCTCCGCTGGTGAATGGTTTATTCTTAATGAATCTCGAGTGTAATGTTACACATATTCATAGTGTGAATACCAAAAGATGTAAGGTTGATAATGATAGTCCCACATACTTGTGGCACTGCCGCCTTGGTCACATAGGTGTCAAACACATGAAGAAGCTCCATGCAGATGGACTTTTGGAGTCTCTTGATGACGAATCATTTGACACGTGTGAACCATGCCTCATGGGTAAAATGACCAAGACTCCGTTCTCAGGAACAATGGAGTGAGCAACCAACTTATTGGAAATCATACATACTGATGTGTGCGGTACAATGAGTGTTGAGGCTCGCGGTGGCTATCATTATGTTCTCACCCTCACTGATGACTTGAGTAGATATGGGTATGTCTACTTAATGAAACACAAGTCTGAGACCTTTGAAAAGTTCAAGGAATTTCAGAGTGAGGTTGAGAATCAACGTGACAGAAAAATCAAGTTCTTGCGATCAGATCGTGGGGGAGAATACTTGAGTCACGAATTTGGCACGCACTTAAGGAAATGTGGAATAGTTTCACAACTCACGCCGCCTGGAACACCTCAGCGTAATGGTGTGTCCGAACGTCGTAATCGCACTCTATTGGATATGGTGCGATCTATGATGTCTCTTACCGATCTACCGCTGTCATTTTGGGGCTATGCTTTAGAGACTGCCGCATTCACTTTAAACAGGGCTCCGTCGAAATCCGTTGAGACGACACCTTATGAATTATGGTTTGGGAAGAAACCTAAGCTGTCGTTTCTAAAAATTTGGGGATGCGATGCTTATGTCAAGAAACTTTAACCTGAAAAGCTCGAACCCAAATCGAAAAAATGCGTCTTCATAGGATACCCTAAAGAAACTATTGGGTATACCTTCTACCTCAGATCCGAAGGCAAGATCTTTGTTGCCAAGAATGGATCCTTTCTAGAGAAAGAGTTTCTCTTGAAAGAAATAAGTGGGAGGAAAGTAGAACTCGATGAAGTATTACCTCTTGAACCGGTAAGTGGCGCAGCTCAAGAAAATGTTCCTGAGGTGCCTGGACCGACTAGAGAGGAAGTTAATGATGATGATCATGAAACTTCAGATCAAGTTGCTACTGAACTTCGTAGGTCCACAAGGACACGTTCTGCGCTAGAGTGGTACGGCAACCCTGTCCTGGAAATCATGTTGTTAGACAATGGTGAACCTTCGAACTATGAAGAAGCGATGGCGGGCCCAAATTCCGACAAATGGCTGGAAGCCATGAAATCCGAGATAGGATCCATGTATGAAAACGAAGTATGGACTTTGACTGACTTCCCGATGATCGGCGAGCCATAGAAAATAAATGGATCTTTAAGAAGAAGACAGACGCGGATGGTAATGTAACCATCTATAAAGCTCGGCTTGTCGCTAAGGGTTATCGACAAGTTCAAGGGGTTGACTATGATGAGACTTAATTTCTCACCCGTAGTGAAGCTGAAGTCCGTACGAATCATGTTAGCAATTGCCGCATTCTATGATTATGAGATATGGCAAATGGACGTCAAAACGGCATTCCTTAATGGTTTCCTTAAGGAAGAATTGTATATGATGCAGCCGGAAGGTTTTGTCGATCCTAAGAATGCTGACAAGGTGTGCAAGCTCCAACGCTCGATTTATGGGCTGGTGCAAGCATCTAGGAGTTGGAACATTCGTTTTGATGAGATGATCAAAGCGTTTGGGTTTACGCAGACTTATGGAGAAGCCTGCATTTAAAAGAAAGTGAGTGGGAGCTCTATAGCTTTTCTCATATTGTATGTGGATGACATGCTGTTGATGGGAAATGATAT